>NW_026577848.1:649473-814111 GCF_900634795.4 Betta splendens | reverse complement strand
ATCAATTAAAGGTAATAAATTCTAATGGTGCTGTATTTGAAAGGATTTAGAGGAAATGTGCGGGGGTAATAGCTTAGCTGTCAATTAGTCTTTAAAAAATAATAATTACCCATTCAAAGGCAAAAACAGTGCACTTAAAGCTAATAATTGGCATTGGTGCTTTTATTTTGAAAGGATGTAGAGGAAGCATGTGTGGGTAATTACTAAACTGTTAATCTATCTTTAAATAGTCATAATTACCCTACTAAAAGCAGAAATACTGCTTTTAAAGCTAATTATTTGGCTTGGTGCTTTTATTTTGAAAGGATTTAGAGGAAGTGTGTGCTTAATTACTACACAATCCAATAGTGTAGTTGACTAATCAGTAACAAGCATGGAACTGCTCTGTACACTGAGCATCAGCAGTTTGACCTGTCAGTCAAATCTGCAGCTGCGCCGTCGCCATGGAGATGAAAGGCGGGAAAATCAGGCTCATTCTGCTCTGTAAAAAGCAGAGTTTCACCCTGTATAAACAGGCTTGTTCCAGCTAAACCATGATAGTTATCACAAAAATTATTTCATTTTACGAGTCCCAAGGCTTCAATGAGCAAATGGTGTGAATTTTATGTTTAAGGACAAAAGCTTGTAGCCACAGTGGCAATTTCAAAGTATGTCTCCTCTGTTTTTCTCCTCAGACGTCTGCCAAAAATTATCATTAGAGTCAATGGGAGAATTTCAGGATCTCTCTGCGCTTTGAGGTCGATAGCGACTAAAGTATAGGTCTGAGGGTATATCCAGACACATCATTAGAAAGAAGACAAGTATGACTACGATTTAGTGAAATAATTACGTTCATAGAGTAGAAATTGTGGCTGTAGCGACGAGTTAAAGACCGAAGTTCTGTCTTTAAAAAGCGCACCCTCGCACTCTGGCTGTGACATCACGCACTCTAAATGACCCAATACACACTAATGGAAAAGCTGAAAATTTAACAAAAACCACACCATATTTAAACGTTCACGAGTCAAAAAGTATAGAAGATACGACAACGCTGATTTACGAGGAGAAAGATGAGCGATGATGGACGCTTTTGAAGTTGAAATGACGTTTGTACGCCAAAGTATGACGATGATAGACGCTGATGAAAAGAGGGAAGTTGACAAAAAGTTTAACGATGATTCCCATAGACGACCATTATAAAAAAACGATGAAAAAAGTTGAATAACGTTAAAGTTGAAAAGCTGAAAACATAAAAAGTAATAGCCCACATCTCCTAAAGATGACACACGTTTAGAAAGTTGAACGACGATTCTACGATGAAGCGTTAAAAAGTAGATAGCAATCAAAAAAAGGGCGGAATAAGTAGAAGAAAAATAATAACTAGAAAAAGCATTTCCATAAATGGTCACACTAACCAGTCATGATTACCCATTCAAAAGCACAAATAGTGCTATTAAAGCTAAAAATCTGGATTGGTGCTTTTATTTTGAAAGGATTTAGAGGTCGTGTGTGAGTAATTACTAAACTATAAAATAGTCATTAGACAGTCATAATATGTCATTCAATAGCAAGAATTGCCCTTTTAAAGGAAAAAATTTAGGTTAAGCCCTTTCAGAATAAAATCACCCTAATAAGTGAGAGTGGTTATTTGCTGAACTCTAAAGTGTCTCATTAACGATTGGTAAGTATTCAGAACCAGAAATGTTCTAATCAATCTTGCCATTAAAGGTAATAAATTGTAATTGGTGCTTTTATTTTGAAAGGATTTAGAGGAAACGTGTGGGGGTAATAGCATAACTGTCAATTAGTCTTTAAATAATCATAATTAACCATTCAAAGGCAAAATGGTGCAGTTAAAGCTAATAATTGGCATTGGTGCTTTTATTTTGAAAGGATGTAGAGGAAGCATGTGTGGGTAATTACTAAACTGTTAATCTATCTTTAAATAGTCATAATTACCCATCTAAAAGCAGAAATATTGCTATTAAAGCTAAATATTTGGCTTGGGTGCTTTTATTTTGAAAGGATTTAGAGGAAGTGTGTGCTTAATTACTACACAATCCAATAGTGTAGTTGAGTAATCAGTAATAAGCATGGAACTGCTGTCTACACTGAGCATCAGGAGTTTGACCTGTCAGTGAAATCTGCAGCTGCGCCGTCGCCATGGAGACGAAAGGCGGGAAAATCAGGCTCACTCTGCTCTGTAAAAGCAGAGTTTCACCCTGTATAAACAGGCTTGTTCCAGCTAAACCATAATAGATATCACAAAAATTATTTCATTTTACGAGTCCCAAGTCTTCAATGAGCAAATGGTGTGAATTTTATGTTTGAGGACAAATGTTTGTAGCCGCAGTCGCAATTTCAAAATACTTCTCCTCTTCTTTTTCTCCCCAGACGTCTGCCGAAAATTATCATTAGAGTCTATGGGAGAATTTCGGGATCTCTCTGCGCTTTGAGGTTGATAGCGACTAAAGTATAGGTCTGAGAGTAAAGCCAGACACATCATTAGAAAGAAGACAAGTATGACTACGATTTAGTGAAATAATTACGTTGATAGAGGGGAAATTGTGTCCATAGTGACGAGTTAAAGACCGAAGTTCTATCTTAAAAAAACGTCCCCTCGCACTCTGGCTGTGACATCACGCACTCTAAATAACCCAATACACACTAATGGAAAAGATGAAAATTGACCAAAAACCACCCAATATTTAAACTGCTATAAATCAGAAACTATTAAAGATATTTTAACGATTTCTGGAAGATTAATAGTTGAATAGTTGAAGATTATTTTGTAGTTTAAATGGTGTCTGTAGCCTAAAGTATGCGGAAGTAGTTAAAGCTGAAAATACACAAAGCTGAAGAGAATTTGAAAAGTTGTTCCCATTCATTTCAATGGGAAAAAAAAGTTAAAAAAAGCTTAATAACTTGAAAAATATGAAACATATGAATGAGAAAAGTAATAGCACACTTCTCCTTAAAAAGCTGAACATTTTGATATTGGAATCGTTTCTGTAGCTGAAAGTATGCGGGACTAGTTAGATGCAGAAAAACGGGGGGAAGAAAAATAATAATAACTAGAAAAAGTAATTTCTCGAGAAATTACGTGGAAGAGCTGATCTGCTGCCGCAACGATGACAAACGCTGATTAAGCCGCTGACGTCAAAAAGTTGACTGCGTCCAAAAGTTGACTACGACAAAAAGATGAAAACGATGAAAACGAGAAAACGTTGACAAAGAATAAAACGATGACAAAAGATGGCGATTTAAAAAATTCCTAATTTGACCAAGCTGAAAAGATGTCAAAGATTAAAAAGTTGACCAAGTTGCATTGTTGACAATCATAAATAAGCTGACTAGCTTTTTGATTTGAAGAAAGTATTTGTAAATAATTACCTAACTATGTAATAGTTAAATAACTATTAAAAATTTACCAGTCAGAAACAAAAATCTTGCCATTTAAGATAATAAATTACATTGGTGCTTTTATTTTGAAAGGATTTAGAGGTTGTGTGTGAGTGATTACTAAATTATAAAATAGTCATTAGATAGTCATAATTTATCATTCAATAGCAAGAATAGCCCTATTAAAGCAAAAGATTTAGATTTAGCCCTTTCAGAATAAAAGCACCCTAATAAGTTTGAGTGGCTATTTACTGAACTCTAAAGTAGTCTCATTAACGATTGGTAAGTATTCAGAACCACAAATTTTCTAATCAATCTTGCCATTAAAGGTAATAAATTGTAATGGGTGCTTTTATTTTGAAAGGATTTAGAGGAAATGTGTGGGGGTAATAGCGTAACTGTCAATTAGTCTTTAAATATTCATAATGAACCATTCACAGGCAAAAACAGTACAGTTAAAGCTAATAAATTGCATTGGTGCTTTTATTTTGAAAGGATGTAGAGGAAGCATGTGTGGTTAATTACTAAACTGTTAATCTATCTTTAAATAGTCATAATTACAGATCTAAAAGCAGAAATATTACTATTAAAGCTAATTATTTGGCTTGGTGCTTTTATTTTGAAAGGATTTAGAGGAAGTGTGTGCTTAATTACTACACAATCCAATAGTGTAGTTGAGTAATCAGTAATAAGCATGGAACTGCTGTCTACACTGAGCATCAGGAGTTTGACCTGTCAGTCAAATCTGCAGCTGCGCCGTCGCCATGGAGACGAAAGGCGGGAAAATCAGGCTCACTCTGCTCTGTAAAAGCAGAGTTTCACCCTGTATAAACAGGCTTGTTCAAGCTAAACCATGATAGTTATCACAAAAATTATTTCATTTTACGAGTCTCAAGGCTTCAATGAGCAAATGGTGTGAATTTTATGTTTGAGGACAAACGTTTGTAGCCACAGTCGCAATTTCAAAATATGTCTCCTCCTTTTTTTTCTCCAGACGTCTGCCAAAAATTATCATTAGAGTCTATGGGAGAATTTCAGGATCTCTCTGTGCTTTGAGGTCGATAGCGACTAAAGTATAAGTCTGAGGGTAAAGCCAGACACATCATTAGAAAGAAGACAAGTATGACTACGATTTAGTGAAATAATTACGTTGATAGAGTAAAAATTGTGGCTGTAGTGACAAGTTAGAGACAGAAGTTCTGTCTTAAAAAAGCGCACATTCTCACTGTAGCTGTGACATCACGCACTCTAAATGACCCAATACACACTAATGGAAAAGCTGAAAATTTAACAAAAACCACACCATATTTAAACGCTCACGAGTCAAAAAGTATAGAAGATACGACAACGCTGATTTACGAAGAGAAAGTTGAGCGATGATGGACGCTTTTGAAGTTGAAATGACGTTTCTACGCCAAAGTATGACGATGATAGACGCTGATGAAAAGAGGGAAGTTGACAAAAAGTTTAACGATGATTCCCATAGACGACCATTATAAAAAAACGATGAAAAAAGTTGAATAACATTAAAAGTTGAAAAGCTGAAAACATAAAAAGTAACAGCCCCCATCTCCTAAAGATGACACACGTTTAGAAAGTTGAACGACTATTCTACGATGAAGCGTTAAAAAGTAGATAGCAATCAAAAAAAGGGCGGAATAAGTAGAATAATAATAACTAGAAAAAGTAATTTCTCGAGAAATTACGTGGGAGAGCTGATCTGCTGCCGCAACGATGACAAACGCTGATTAAGCTGCTGACGTCAAAAAAGTTGACTACGTCCAAAAGTTGACTACGGCAAAGCGATGAAAACGAGAAAACGTTGACAAAGAATAAAACGATGACAAAAGATGGCGATTAAAAAGATGACCAATGTCATACTAGGACAAGATTAAAATATGACAATGATTCAAAAGTTGACCAAGGTAAAAAATATATCACAGATTAAAAAGTTGACCAGAGTGCATTGTTGACAATCATAAATAAGCTGACTAGATTTTTGATTTGAAGAAAGTATTTGTAAATAATTACCTAACTGTGTAATATTTTAATAACTAGTAGAAATTTACCAGTCAGAAACAAAAATCTTGCCATTTAAGGTAATAAATTACATTGGTGCTTTTATTTTGAAAGGATTTAGAGGTTGTGTGTGGGCGATTACTAAACTATAAAATAGTCATTAGATAGTCATAATTTATCATTCAATAGCAAGAATAGCCCTATTAAAGCAAAAGATTTAGATTTAGCCCTTTCAGAATAAAAGCACCCTAATAAGTTTGAGTGGCTATTTACTGAACTCTAAAGTAGTCCCATTAACGATTGGTAAGTATTCAGAACCACAATTTTTTTTAATCAATCTTGCCATTAAAGATAATGAATTGTAATTGGTGCTTTTATTTTGAAAGGATTTAGAGGAAATGTGTGGGGGTAATAGCGTAACTGTCAATTAGTCTTTAATTACCCATTAATAATCATAATTACCCATTCAAAGGCAAAAACGATGCAGTTAAAGCTAATAATTGGCATTGGTGCTTTTATTTTGAAAGGATTTAGAGGAAGCATTTGTGGGTAATTACTAAACTGTTAATCTATCTTTAAATAGTCATAATTACCCTACTAAAAGCAGAAATACTGCTTTTAAAGCTAATTATTTGGCTTGGTGCTTTTATTTTGAAAGGATTTAGAGGAAGTGCGTGCTTAATCACTACACAATCCAATAGTGTAGTTGACTAATCAGTAACAAGCATGGAACTGCTCTGTACACTGAGCATCAGCAGTTTGACCTGTCAGTGAAATCTGCAGCTGCGCCGTCGCCATGGAGACGAAAGGCGGGAAAATCAGGCTCACTCTGCTCTGTAAAAGCAGAGTTTCACCCTGTATAAACAGGCTCCTTCCAGCTAAAGCATAATAGTTATCACAAAAAATTTTTCATTTTACGAGTCCCAAGGCTTCAATGAGCAAATGGTGTGAATTTTATGTTTAAGGACAAAAGCTTGTAGCCACAGTGGCAATTTCAAAATATGTCTCCTCTGTTTTTCTCCCCAGACGTCTGCCGAAAATTATCATTAGAGTCTATGGGAGAATTTCAGGATGTCTCTGCGCTTTGAGGTTGATAGCGACTAAAGTATAGGTCTGAGGGTATATCCAGACACATCATTAGAAAGAAGACAAGTATGACTACGATTTAGTGAAGTAATTACGTTGATAGAGTAAAAATTGTGGCTGTAGTGACAAGTTAAAAACAGAAGTTCTGTCTTAAAAAAGCGCACCTTCTCACTGTAGCTGTGACATCACGCACTCTAAATGACCCAATACACACTAATGGAAAAGCTGAAAATTTAACAAAAACCACACCATATTTAAACGCTCACTAGTCGAAAAGTATAGAAGATACGACAACGCTGATTTACGAGGAGAAAGTTGAGCGATGATGGACGCTTTTGAAGTTGAAATGACGTTTCTACGCCGAAGTACGATGATAGACGCTGATGAAAAGAGGGAAGTTGACAAAAAGTTGAACGATGATTCCCATAGACGACCATTATAAAAAAACGATGAAAAAAGTTGAATAACGTTAAAAGTTGAAAAGCTGAAAACATGAAAAGTAATAGCCCACATCTCCTAAAGATGACACACGTTTAGAAAGTTGAACGACGATTCTACGATGAAGCGTTAAAAAGTAGATAGCAATCAAAAAAAGGGCGGAATAAGTAGAAGAAAAATAATAATAAAGACCGAAGATAACAATAGTGTGAGAGCTGTTCAGCTCTCCCACTAATAATAATAAAGACCGAAGATAACAATAGTGTGAGAGCTGTTCAGCTCTCCCACTAATAATAATAAAGCTTAGAAAAACAATACAGTGAATGCTTTGCAGCATTCACTGTGATAATAAAGCTTAGAAAAACAATACAGTGAATGCTTTGCAGCATTCACTGTGATAAAGACTGAAGATAACAATAGTGTGAGAGCTGTTCAGCTCTCCCACTAATTACCCACACATGCTTCCTCTAAATCCTTTTAAAATAAAAGCACCAATGCCAATTATTAGCTTTAACTGCACTGTTTTTGCCTTTGAATGGGTAATTATGATTATTTAAAGACTAATTGACAATTACGCTATTACCCCCACACATTTCCTCTAAATCCTTTCAAAATAAAAGCACCAATTACAATTTATTACCTTTAATGGCAAGATTGATTAGAAAATTTGTGGTTCTGAATACTTGCCAATCGTTATAGAGACTACTTTAGAGTTCAGTAAATAGCCACTCAAACTTATTAGGGTGCTTTTATTCTGAAAGGGCTAAATCTAAATCTTTTGCTTTAATAGGGCTATTCTTGCTATTGAATGATAAATTATGATTATATAATGACTATTTTATAGTTTAGTAATCGCCCACACACAACCTCTAAATCCTTTCAAAATAAAAGCACCAATGTAATTTATTACCTTAAATGGCAAGATTTTTGTTTCTGACTGGTAAATTTTTACTAGTTATTAAACTATTACACAGGTAATTATTTACAAATACTTTCTTCAAATTAAAAAGCTAGTCAGCTTATTTATGATTGTCAACAATGCACTCTGGTCAACTTTTTAATCTGTGATATATTTTTTACCTTGGTCAACTTTTGAATCATTGTCATATTTTAATCTTGTCCTAGTATGACATTGGTCATCTTTTTAATCGCCATCTTTTGTCATCGTTTTATTCTTTGTCAACGTTTTCTCGTTTTCATCGCTTTGCCATAGTCAACTTTTGGACGTAGTCAACTTTTTTGACGTCAGCAGCTTAATCAGCATTTGTCATCGTTGCGGCAGCAGATCAGCTCTCCCACGTAATTTCTCGAGAAATTACTTTTTCTAGTTAGTGGGAGAGCTGAACAGCTCTCACACTATTGTTATCTTCGGTCTTTATCATTAGTGGGAGAGCTGAACAGCTCTCACACTATTGTTATCTTCGGTCTTTATTATTAGTGGGAGAGCTGAACAGCTCTCACACTATTGTTATCTTCGGTCTTTATTATTATTTTTCTACTTATTCCGCCCTTTTTTTGATTGCTATCTACTTTTTAACGCTTCATCGTAGAATCGTCGTTCAACTTTCTAAACGTGTGTCATCTTTAGGAGATGTGGGCTATTACTTTTTATGTTTTCAGCTTTTCAACTTTTAACGTTATTGAACTTTTTTCATCGTTTTTTTATAATGGTTGTCTATGGGAATCATCGTTAAACTTTTTGTCAACTTCCCTCTTTTCATCAGCGTCTATCATCGTCATACTTTGGCGTAGAAACGTCATTTCAACTTCAAAAGCGTCCATCATCGTTCAACTTTCTCCTCGTAAATCAGCGTTGTCGTATCTTCTATACTTTTCGACTAGTGAGCGTTTAAATATGGTGTGGTTTTTGTTAAATTTTCAGCTTTTCCATTAGTGTGTATTGGTTCATTTAGAGTGCGTGATGTCACAGCCAGAGTGCGAGGGTGCGCTTTTTAAAGACAGAACTTCGGTCTTTAACTCGTCGCTACAGCCACAATTTCTACTCTATGAACGTAATTATTTCACTAAATCGTAGTCATACTTGTCTTCTTTCTAATGATGTGTCTGGCTTTACCCTCAGACTTATACTTTAGTCGCTATCGACCTCAAAGCACAGAGAGATCCTGAAATTCTCCCATAGACTCTAATGATAATTTTTGGCAGACGTCTGGAGAAAAACAAGGAGGAGACATATTTTGAAATTGCGACTGTGGCTACAAACGTTTGTCCTCAAACATAAAATTCACACCATTTGCTCATTGAAGCCTTGGGACTCGAAAAATGAAATAATCTTTGTGATAACTATTATGGTTTAGCTGGAACAAGCCTGTTTATACAGGGTGAAACTCTGCTTTTACAGAGCAGAGTGAGCCTGATTTTCCCGCCTTTTGTCTCCATGGCGACGGCGCAGCTGCAGATTTGACTGACAGGTCAAACTGCTGATGCTCAGTGTAGACAGCAGTTCCATGCTTATTACTGATTACTCAACTACACTATTGGATTGTGTAGTAATTAAGCACACACTTCCTCTAAATCCTTTCAAAATAAAAGCACCAAGCCAAATAATTAGCTTTAATAGCAGTATTTCTGCTTTTAGATGGGTAATTATGACTTTTTAAAGATAGATTAACAGTTTAGTAATTACCCACACATGCTTCCTCTAAATCCTTTCAAAATAAAAGCACCAATGCCAATTATTAGCTTTAACTGCACTGTTTTTGCCTTTGAATGGGTAATTATGATTATTTAAAGACTAATTGACAGCTACGCTATTACCCCCACACATTTCCTCTAAATCCTTTCAAAATAAAAGCACCAATTACAATTTATAACCTTTAATGGCAAGATTGATTAGAAAATTTCTGGTTCTGAATACTTACCAATCGTTAATGAGACTACTTTAGAGTTCAGTAAATAACCACTCACACTTATTAGGGTGCTTTTATTCTGAAAGGGCTTAATCTAAATCTTTTGCTTTAATAGGGCTATTCTTGCTATTGAATGATAAATTATGACTATCTAATGACTATTTTATAGTTTAGTAATAACTCACACACAACCTCTAAATCCCTTCAAAATAAAAGCACCAATGTGATTTATTCCCCTAAATGGCAAGATATTTGATTCTGACTGGTAAATTTTTAATAGTTATTAAACTATTACATAGTTAGGTAATTATTTACAAATACTTTCTTCAAATCAAAAAGCTAGTCAGCTTATTTATGATTGTCAACAATGCACCTTGGTCAACTTTTTAATCTTTGACATCTTTTAACCTTGGTCAACTTTTGAATCATTGTCATCTCTTTAATATTGTCATAGTATGACCTTGGTCATCTTTTTAATCATCATCTTTTTATTCGCCATCTTTTGTCATCGTTTTAATCTTTGTCAACGTTTTCTCGTTTTCATCGTTTTCATCGTTTTGCCGTAGTCAACTTTTGGACGTAGTCAACTTTGTGACGTCAGCAGCTTAATCAGCGTTTGTCATCGTTGCGGCAGCAGATCAGCTCTCCCACGTAATTTCTTTAGAAATTACTTTTTCTAGTTATTATTATTCTTCTTCTTCTACTTATTCCGCCCTTTTTTTGATTGCTATCTACTTTTTAACGCTTCATCGTAGAATCGTCGTTCAACTTTCTAAACGTGTGTCATCTTTAGGAGATGTGGGCTATTACTTTTTATGTTTTCAGCTTTTCAACTTTTAACGTTATTCAACTTTTTTCATCGTTTTTTTATAATGGTCGTCTATGGGAATCATCGTTAAACTTTTTGTCAACTTCCCTCTTTTCATCAGCGTCTATCATCGTCATACTTTGGCGTACAAACGTCATTTCAACTTCAAAAGCGTCCATCATCGCTCAACTTTCTCCTCGTAAATCAGCGTTGTCGTATCTTCTATACTTTTCGACTAGTGAGCGTTTAAATATGGTGTGGTTTTTGTTAAATTTTCAGCTTTACCATTAGTGTGCATTGGTTCATTTAGAGTGCGTGATGTCACAGCCAGAGTGCGAGGGTGCGCTTTTTAAAGACAGAACTTCGGTCTTTAACTCGTCGCTACAGCCACAATTTCTACTCTATGAACGTAATTATTTCACTAAATCGTAGTCATACTTGTCTTCTTTCTAATGATGTGTCTGGCTTTACCCTCAGACTTATACTTTAGTCGCTATCGACCTCAAAGCACAGAGAGATCCTGAAATTCTCCCATAGACTCTAATGATAATTTTTGGCAGACGTCTGGAGAAAAACAAGGAGGAGACATATTTTGAAATTGCGACTGTGGCTACAAACGTTTGTCCTCAAACATAAAATTCACACCATTTGCTCATTGAAGCCTTGGGACTCGAAAAATGAAATAATCTTTGTGATAACTATTATGGTTTAGCTGGAATAAGCCTGTTTATACAGGGTGAAACTCTGCTTTTACAGAGCAGAGTGAGCCTGATTTTCCCGCCTTTTGTCTCCATGGCGACGGCGCAGCTGCAGATTTGACTGACAGGTCAAACTGCTGATGCTCAGTGTACAGAGCAGTTCCATGCTTGTTACTGATTAGTCAACCACACTATTGGATTGTGTAGTGATTAAGCACGCACTTCCTCTAAATCCTTTCAAAATAAAGCACCAAGCCAAATAATTAGCTTTAATAGCAGTATTTCTGCTTTTACATGGGTAATTATGACTTTTTAAAGATAGATTAACAGTTTAGTAATTACCCACACATGCTTCCTCTAAATCCTTTCAAAATAAAAGCACCAATGCCAATTATTAGCTTTAACTGCACTGTTTTTGCCTTTGAATGGGTAATTATGATTATTTAAAGACTAATTGACAGTTACGCTATTACCCCCCACACATTTCCTCTAAATCCTTTCAAAATAAAAGCACCAATTACAATTTATTACCTTTAATGGCAAGGTTGATTAGAAAATTTGTGGTTCTGAATACTTGCCAATCGTTATAGAGACTACTTTAGAGTTCAGTAAATAGCCACTCAAACTTATTAGGGTGCTTTTATTCTGAAAGGGCTAAATCTAAATCTTTTGCTTTAATAGGGCTATTCTTGCTATTGAATGATAAATTATGATTATCTAATGACTATTTTATAGTTTAGTAATCGCCCACACACAACCTCTAAATCCTTTCAAAATAAAAGCACCAATGTAATTTATTACCTTAAATGGCAAGATTTTTGTTTCTGACTGGTAAATTTTTACTAGTTATTAAACTATTACACAGGTAATTATTTACAAATACTTTCTTCAAATTAAAAAGCTAGTCAGCTTATGTATGATTGTCAACAATGCACTCTTGTCAACTTTTTAATCTGGGATATATTTTTTACCTTGGTCAACTTTTGAATCATTGTCATATTTTAATCTTGTCCTAGTATGACATTGGTCATCTTTTTAATCGCCATCTTTTGTCATCGTTTTATTCTTTGTCAACGTTTTCTCGTTTTCATCGCTTTGCCGTAGTCAACTTTTGGACGTAGTCAACTTTTTTGACGTCAGCAGCTTAATCAGCGTTTGTCATCGTTGCGGCAGCAGATCAGCTCTCCCACGTAATTTCTCGAGAAATTACTTTTTCTAGTTATTTTTCTTCTACTTATTCCGCCCTTTTTTTGATTGCTATCTACTTTTTAACGCTTCATCGTAGAATCGTCGTTTAACTTTCTAAACGTGTGTCATCTTTAGGAGATGTGGGCTATTACTTTTTATGTTTTCAGCTTTTCAACTTTTAACGTTATTCAACTTTTTTCATCGTTTTTTCATAATGGTCGTCTATGGGAATCATCGTTCAACTTTTTATCAACTTCCCTCTTTTCATCAGCGTCTATCATCGTCATACTTAGGCGTAGAAACGTCATTTCAACTTCAAAAGCGTCTATCATCTTTCAACTTTATCAGTGTAAATCAGCGTTGTCGTACCTTCTATACTTTTCGACTGTGCATACTGTATCCCATACTACTTAATAAAAGTCATGACATACAACACCACAAATTCCATATTCACACATTATTCATATTGGTAGTGATAAGTATCAGTAATACTTACAGTTGGATTTGGAAAGTGTCCCACTACAAGGTTAGTAAGGCTGTAGCTTAACATTATTCACCCAAAGGGTGAGGCAGACGTTGGTGCATGAACAATGCCACTTGTGGAAGCCAGGGTGATGTGAGGGGCTCCGCCACTACGCCCATCCAGCAAGCAGAGGAAGGAGTCCCAGCAGCCAGGGAGCCCACACACCTTCAGTTCCAGGAGGGCAGGTGTTGCAACCCAAGCTGCCCACACAGAGCCCCCCAGGCAGAGCTGCAGCAGCAACAGAGACAGCACCCGAGGCCAGAGTGGGCCACCGGGGGTCAACGCTGTCCGCCCCATGAGAACCAGGGGCAAACACTCCCCCCGGCGGGAGGGTCGGCCCGAGAGAGTAGAGCCCGAGGACCCACGGTCCGTAGGGAGCCCGCCAGAAGATGCCCCCGCGCCCAGAGTGGGGCCCGCCCCCAGTCCACCACCCCCACATGGGCGGAGCGGGGCCTACCCCATCGGCCCGACCTCATCCCCTGGCGCCACAGCGGCCTGCAGTACAAGGCCAGCAATTGGTGAGGTCAGCAGAAAAGAGACCACCCAGGCAGACGATCATCGTACCCCGGGCGAAAAACCGGACCCCCCACACTTCAACCGCATCACACGCATACCAACTCACACAAACACAGACGCATACACCCACCCACATGTGCAACACACATCATCACATCAACACACACACACACACACACACCATAGACTCTCTCACAACAAACTAGTCAATCATACGTGAACCAATGCACTCTCAGATACATTCTCGCACCCACACCATTCGCTTGATCACATTCGTGGGGAGGGTAGGTCTCCGGCCTGCCGTCCATGTGGCCCCAGGCAGGGACCGCAGCTCCTCCCGAGCCCCGAACAACCCCCCCAACCCGGGGGAGGCAGAGGGCAGTAGAAAAAGGTACCCCAGAACCCTGCAACCCAGCTTGGACGTGAGTGTGTGGAACTAAAGTGCACTGAAGGTGGGTGACACCTCCAGGAGCACAACCGCTGGCTGACGGTGTGTCCCCCGGACAGTGCCCCCCTTCGCCCTAAATGTCTTTTTGCAGTTAAAACTGGGTGGTGATCTCTCCATCAGGGCCAGTGGCCGAGGCCACAACTGGCCTCAGCCCCAGGCCCCAGTGAAAGAGCCCACCCCCGGCCCTAAATGTATGTGTATGTAGCTAAGTATGAGGAACTTTGGGAGATACCCAATTCTCCGGGGGGTCCAGCAGACAGAGCCATCAACGGGAAGGCTCCGTCTACTGGCCCCCCCGGAAGGAGCCCCCAGATTCCTGGACAAGTGTGTATGACTAATGCAATTAAAACTGCAGAGCATCCCACTTGGAAGGGACGGAACCACTTCCCAGTAGCCCCGGTCCCTCCATCAGCAGGACGCCCCTTGCAGACCTAAGTGGATGAATGCGGAGAAATGTAGTTGGGAAGCAGAGCACCAGGGTCCGCAGAGCCAGGTTCCCGACTGGCTCTGCTACCTATCCCACCACCCCCCACAACCCCCAGCCAGGAAGGGACAGCCGAGACCCAGGGACCGCAGTACTACTGCCCAGGCGCCACACGCAGCACAGCCAGAGCCATCCTCACCCTTCTTTCACACTTACCCATTCTCTCGCTCAAGTATGCCCATGCTCGCCCCGTGTAGTGTGACACTCAAACCCACACACATACTCTGCGGTTGTGCATTGAGGGCCAGCCTCCGCCCAGGGCCCAATGAAGGTTCTAGCCTGAGTAGTCCGCCAACCCCCCCTGCAACAGGCCCGAGCAGTTACCAGAGGGCGTCGGACCGCTAGGGCAGGCAGCGCCCCACCCGAGCAGGGGCAGCGCCCCAGGGGAGAGACACCCCTCCGGGCACAGGCAGGCACCCCCAGAGGGAGTCCCCCGGACTCAGGTCACCCAGGTCTCCACCCCCAGGTCCGCCCCCGCACACCGGCAGGGAGGCCCGCCTCCGGCTCCCTGGAGACAGGCACACGCCAACCCTCAAAATGGTCCCACCCCGGCACAGGGCCGCCGGTCTCAGCAGCCACCACACCCCCGCCGCAGGGGACCCATGCGGCCAGCCCAGAGTCCACCAACCCGTTGTCCCGGTTCCTTAGGCAGGCAGGCACCACCAACCACTAGTCACCCCCCCTCCACTGTGCCAGACATGACGCAGCACCCGAGCCCCACGCATCCTTACCTAGAAATGGAATCAATCAGAGTATAGTTTTGGTCATTGATTTGATGAAGCAGACAATGTGTCTAAGGTGGTATAATCTAACAAGCTGTTCAGGTATTGAGTAATGCTTAATTTTTTTTTAGTTTTCCAGTTCATGAGGATGATTTTCTTTGCGACACAGAGGGCAGAAAGAAGTGTGTGTGATGAGTTTGTCTCTAGATCAAGCCCACTTAGATCTCCTAGAAGACAAAGTGCAGGGGCTGCTGGGATTGGATAGCTTAACTGGGTTGACAGGTGTTCACATACTCTTTGCCAAAATTGCTGCACAGGTGAACATGACCAGAATGCATGTAGGAATCTATCTGCTGTGTTATCTGTACAGTGAGGGCAAATATTTGAGTTTGTGAGACCCATTTGGAACATCCTTTGTCCTGTATAGTGAGTTCTATGAAGAATTTTGTATTGTATTAGTTGTAAATTTGTATTTTTTGTCATTCTGAATAAATTAGAACATATGTTATTCCAGAACGTGTAATTAGTGGTGATATTGAGATCAGCTTCCCATTTAGAGATCGGAAGGCTCACTGTCTGGTCTACATTGGAAATTAAGATATAAATTTTGGATACTGTCCTTTTCCCTGCTATATCAATAAATCGCTCTATTACTGGTCGTGGTTGCATGTGGATGGCAGTATTCTTACTTTTTGCATTAAGTATTGACTTTAGTTGTTGGTATTCTAAGAAATTGGCACTAGTGATTTCATAGTGAGACACTAGTTCTTCAAAAGAGGTAAACTTGTCTCTTGTGAAAACATGTTTCAGATGTGTTATCCCTTTGATATGCCAAGTTGGAAAGTGTATTGCCTTTTTGTTTTGTATGATGTCTGGATTGTTCCAGAGAGGTGTGTTTTGGCAAAGAGTAAGCGAAGACCCATTAATTTTAAGAAACTCCCACCAGGCTTGCAGAGATGCTTTTATGCTAATGTTCTGGTAACAACTATGATGTTTTATTTTGGTGCTGATAAAGGGCAGATCTGCAACTTTAATATTTCCACAAAATGTTTGTTCAATGTCTATCCAGGAGGAGTCTGCTGGCATGGGTTTTATCCATTTATGGACATGGTTCAGTCTATTGGCAAGAAAATAGTGGTGGAAGTTAGGTAGTTCTAGGCCGCCGCAGCGTCTGGATTTTTGAAGAGTTTTTAAACTAATTCGTGGTGGCTTGGTTTTCCACAAAAACTGTGAGATGTAGGAGTCTAATGTCTTAAACCACGCCTGGGCTGGCTGAGTTGGAATCATTGAAAATATGTAATTAATCTTTGGCAGGATCATCATTTTTATGGTGGCAATTCTTCCCATAAGTGAAATGGGTAAGGACTGCCATCTTTGGAGGTTGGCTTCTATTTGTTTTAATAATGGATTGTAGTTTAGATCAATAAGCTCTGATAGCCTAGACGACAATTCAATGCCCAAGTATTTAATGTTCCCTGAATGGAGTGTGGTAGAGGAGATGTTAGTCACCTTAAGGTTAAGTGGTAGCACTATAGATTTGGTCCAGTTAATAGAGTACTCTGAAAGTCCTGAGAATTCATCTATGAGGCTGATAGTTGTAGGAAGAGACGTCTGTGGCTCCAGGAGAAACAGTAACACATCGTCAGCATATAAACTTATTTTATGATTTACTGATTTGGTCGATATTCCAGTAATTCCTTCATGCTGTCTTATTGCTGTGGCTAGAGGTTCAATAAATATTGCAAATAGTGATGGGGAAAGTGGGCAGCCCTGTCTTGTCCCTCTATGCAGATTAAACCTTGGTGAGATCTGGTTGTTTGTTCTGACTGCAGCGTTTGCTGAGTTGTATAATATTTGGATCCAGTCTATGAATGTTTCCCCAATGCCGAATTTGTGCAGAGTGGCTAAAAGAAACTTCCAGTTTACTCTATCGAAAGCTTTTTCTGCATCTAAGGAGACGATGGCTGTCTCTAGTTTATGGATGGTGACATAATCGATTAAATTAATTAGTCTGTTCATATTGTTTGTTGACTGTCTACCTTTAATGAAGCCTGTTTGATCAGAGTGAATTATATATGGAGTGATTTTTTCTAATCTTCTAGCAAGTGCTTTACACACTATTTTTAGATCTACATTTATTAGTGAAATTGGTCTATAACTCGATGGGAGTGTAGGGTCTTTCCCTGGTTTTTGGAGCAGGCTTATGAAGGCAGAATTCATATTTGTGGGTAATGAATGTTGTTGTTTAATTTCAGCTAACATTTTGTAAAAGCTGGGTGCCAGCATGGACCAGAACTCTTTATAAAATTCAGTTGGGAATCCATCTGGTCCTGGAGCTTTTTTATTGGGCATCTCCTGCAGAGCTTCATGTAGTTCTGCCAAAGATAACAATGAGTCTAGAGTTGTAGATTGTTCTTCATTTAGCTTTGGCAGTTCTAGTTTATTCAGAAACGCCTCTATGGCTGAGGTGGGTGGATCTATTTGGGACGTATATAACTCTTGGTAAAAGTTTTTAAAGGTATCATTTATTTCATGGGGATCACGAGTAATGTTGCCTTCCTTATTAGTTATTGAATGGATGATTTGTTTCTCTTTATTATTTTTTAATTGGTTAGCTAGAAATTTACCACATTTATTAGCATGGTCAAAGTTCTCCCAGCGTAATTGGTCTATCTGAAACTGAGTTTTGCAATCAATTATATTATTTAATTTCAGCTTTAGATTCTTTAGGTCTTCTAGGACATTATTGGTTGGAAAGGCTGCATATTTAATCTCTAGAGATTTTATTTTTTGCTCTAATTCTAATTCAAGTAACATGTCCTTTTTTTTCTTGTGTGATGAATATGAAATAATTCTACCGCGCATAACTGCCTTCCCAGTCTCCCAAAGAACACAGGGTGAGATTTCCGGTGTATCGTTGATTTCTATAAAGGTTTTCCATTCTCTCCTGACATAACTGATGAAGTCTTGATCATTGAGTAATGATGTATTAAACCTCCAATTCCTGGTTGATGGTGTGGCTGTCTTAATCAACGAAATGGACATTGGTGCATGATCACTGATTGTGATAGATTGAATATTGGTGTCAGAGACATCTTGTAAGACTGAGTTATTTACTAAAATATAATCTATACGGGAGTGAGAGTGGTGAACTGGTGAGAAAAAGGTATATTCCCTGGATGTAGGATGAAGAGAACGCCATGTGTCACAGAGACCGAAATCATCCATGTACTGTTTTAAGGCTGTACTGATTGCCAGTTCCTGTTGCTCACAGCTTTGCTTAGCCTGTCCAACTCTGGGTTAAATACTAAATTAAAGTCCCCTCCTACTATAAGTTTGGAACCAGAGTGAGCAGACAGTGATGTGAAGAAGCTGTGAAAGAAAGAGGGGTCGTCAGCATTAGGGCCATACACATTAGCTATGCAATATTCAATGTTTCCTATCAAGATATTAATGATTATATATCTCCCTTCTGGATCTACAATGGTATTGTTATGCGTAAAGTTAATCTTTTTATTTATCAGGATGGCGACCCCTCTTTGTTTAAAATTGTAACCGGCTAAGTAAGCATGTGGGAACTCTGCTGATGCCAGAGTGTAATTTATAATTTTGGGAATATGAGTTTCCTGTAGTAAAACAATGTCTGCTTGTAGGGTTTTCAAATGGTTAAATATTTTAAATCGTTTCTCCTTCTTATTGATTCCACGTACATTCCAAGTGACAATCTTCAGTGGTGTCATATCTTACCTGACTGCTGTGGATCACTAGTCTTGTGTGTATGTAGTGTGACAGACTTTAGGTGTGTGGCTAACCTTAAGTACCTGTGTATTCTGAGTTGTGTGTTACCTATGTATGTGCACGTGTTTCCCCTGTGCAGTAGATGTTTGTGTTTGGCTGCTGGAGGGCTACATAGCTGGCTGACTATGTGGAAGAAGAATAGAGAAAAGAAGGATGTAGACAGTGTGGAGTGAAAGTAGGTGAAGGAAAAAGAGTAAAGGGAAGGAAAATTAAAGTGAAAGGAAAGTGAGTGATTACGTATGATGAGCGCTTTGCAAAGTGAGTGAGTGACATTAGAATGACAATAAACATTTATATGAAACATCTGCGAGAGAACGAGTTTGAATACTGGATGTAAAGTTATAACACATAGTTGCATTGCATCTATTGTTTTTTTTTAACAAACCTTATACATTAAACCATTGTTTTTACATACCACCTGCTAGTACAGCCACGGAGTTGCTTCCCGGTCCCGGTAGAGCTCTCCGTTGACGTACAGTTTGTCAACGCTGATGACAGCCCTGCAGCCTTCTGCCATGAACCTCTTACGGATGGGGAACAGTCGGCGGCGGCGGTCGAGGATCTCCTTGGGGAACTGGTCGTTGACGCTGTAGTCGGTTCCCTTCAGCTGTCTGCCCCGGCTCTTAACCAGTTCCTTCTGCTAAAAGTCATGAAACTTGGCAACGATGGGTCGGGGGCGCTGGCCATCCAGTCGTCTTCCTCCAAGTCTATGCGAACGGTGGAACGCCATTTTGTCGACAACTTCCGCTGGAATCTTCATCTGTTGTTTAATGAAGTTTTTAATTGTGGTTTCCGTGTTTTCCTCTGCCTGTTCTGGAATCCCCGAGAACACCAGGTTGTCCCTCATGCTGCGGGCCTGCAGATCGATGATACCTTCTTTTATTTTTTTATTTTCGGCCGCTAGCTGAGCCACATCCTCCGTCAGGGACTGCACCGTTCCTTTCAGGGCCTCGTTCTCGGTGGCGAGAGAAATCACCTGCTGCTGGCTAAATTCCAGGGAGTCGCGGAGGGCCATAAACTCTTTGTGGAGGAGTTCCACTAGCGCCAGACGTGCGTCGAAGCTTTATATTTTTTTCTCGATTGACTCCAGGATGTCCGTGATGTTTTTATCCGCCGAGCTAGCTCCAGGTGACTCAGGTGAGTCAGACGGACGGGAACGCTTGTTGGGAGCCGTCTCCTTTTTCCCCATTACCAGACGCTCGAAGCACTCGTCGATGTACTCGAAACTTTCTTCGGTGTTATCCAGAATGGTAGGGTGGTTGATTATTTTCCGTAAAATAAGGTAGTTATTTATTTAAATTGGCGGATAGTTTGTCGCGCTGTTGTTTACTACCGGTGTCGCGCCGCCTTGTTGAATTTCTCGTGCTGTTCTCGCAGAGTCTCGCGTTCTCTCACAGCATCGCGTCTCCCCCTCCTTTCTCTGTTCTGACACTTGGAACAATCAGTGTGGAGACATCCTGAGAACGTAATTGATGAGGTCCATCAGGCCGATGCTGAAGATACACACTCAGGTATGAAAGAAGTAAACCAACAAGTCCTTTATATATAAACCTGTACCAGTGTGTGAGCCGCCGCGTGGCTAAAGCTGGCCATCCAACACCAGAGTACAGATCGCAATGGTGGGTTCGTGCACCACAGTTTGTTACGAAGCGCAAAGAGGCATGAAACACTGAATCCAGTGAGCGTAAGACTTGGGCTGGAGCATGCATATACAAAAGATCTCCATAGTCCAACATAGGGAGAAACGTTGCAGCAACAAGTCTCTTCCTGGCATTAAAAGAAAAAGACAATTTATCTTAATGGTCAAAGTTTCAACCTCCAGTTTCTCTGTGTCTGTGTTCAGACACTGGACAGAGACAGAGGAGGAACTTTCTCATCAATGTGTGGTTGGTGGATCTCACAGCACTGATGCTGTCATTCACCTGGATGAGGCTTCATCTTCTGAGACCATGTAGATTCAAGGTTTAATACACTTTGATAATCTAAGAGGGAAATTGCTGTAAATATTTTGGATCACGTTCACAGACAGAATGAGGAACGAAAGAGAACCACACACATTAACACAGATACACATAACTTTTAGGTCGTCCTTGAATGACAACAGATATGAATTATATAATATTTATATAAACAGAAGGATTGTTGTAAATAGGCAATATATATACTGCAGATACACATACAGTAGATGTGATTGTAATGAGAAGGTCTGTGCATCAACAGTTTGGTTCTGCTGAGCAGAGGTTTCTCCTCCTGCTCTGTCATGTGTCTCACACTCACTCTCTGAGAACATGTTCAACTCAACAATCATCTGAAGACAACTGTCAATAAACACGTTTAACTATTGAGCTCACACACAACTAAAACATCATTAGTCTGTTAGAAAAGAACTCTAGGATTTTTGGGCCGAATAAACAATTTGGGATCAAAAACTATTCTTTGATGTTGTTTGTGTGTCAGTGTTGAAACCGGCTGGTTCCCTGAAGCAGAACCACAGTCAGAACCTAGAACCTAGAACAGTAACAGTCAGTGAACTGACCTCAGAGTCTCCAGTCGACAGTGACGACTCTCCAGAAAACCACACAGATGCTTCACTCCTGAATCCTGCAGCTTGTTGTCACTTAGGTCCAGTTGTGTCAGATGCGACGGTTGGACTTCAGAGCTGAGACCAGAGAATCACAGCTGATCTCTGACAAACTGCAGCAACTCAGTCTGATTAAAGAATCAAAGATGAAACAGTAGAAAACAGTTAGTTGAATCCATTTGTAACAACTGCCCCTTCGCGCCACTTGAGGCGCTGTTTTGTTTCCTCCTTGTGTTGAGCTCATTTCCTGTGTGTTGCCAGGTCTGATGAAGGATGTGAATCACTGGGCCTAATGGTATTTAAGTTTGGCCTTTGTTTCATTCTTGCTGGTGTGTCGCGGGTCGTAAGCTTGAAGCTGCGTCCAGGTTGCAATAAGTTAAAGAGGCCTTTTCTGTCATTTGATGTCGTGTCCTTTGTCTCCTGTGAAGGTTTGTAGTCGTCTCCAGTCACAGTCTTGTGTTTTCATGTTTCATGTTTAGGATTTAGTTGCCCGTTGTAACAGAGCTTATTTAGTTTAGCCTGTAGGACACACTGCTGTTTACATTAGTTCTCAGTCGTCCAGTGTCGTCATCTTGTGTTTTCATGTGTAGAGTTTTTGTTGTTGGATCACGGAGCGTAATTATATAGAGTCATTAGTTTAGTCGTTACCTGCACAGCAGTGATTTTTACTTCTCACATTTTGTGCCGTGCAGTGAGTTTGTATAGTTTTCATGTCCGTCTGTGTTATTGTTAATCCAGCAAGCGCTGAGTTTGTTTGAGCCTGTTTAATAAATGATTGTGTTAACTTTTACTTCTTCACCTCCATGTTCCCCATGACCTGGTCTGTGGTTCCAGGGGAACGTTCAGGGTTCTAAACAGAGCGTTTAGTAGCTGCAGCCGTGTGCACGTTGGCCGTAGTGCGACACTCCCCGCTCAGTAGTGGCTGTGGTGGCTGAGCTCATTGACAGCAGTAATTCCCCATTGGTGTGGGCGAAGAGCAACGTTCATCACTCCACAGCATCTCCTCTCCTGTCCCCAGAACCCTGTCAAGACCCACCGGGTCAGAACCCACCTGGGGAGTTTATAACAACATTCAGTGTCTCATGGTGTCGTCATAATTTTCTCAGATTCTTCAACAACATTTTTGTGTCTTTATTGTGATTCATTGGTTTGTTCCGTGTCGTCTTGATGGAGACAGAACCAACAACATGATCCTGACTGAAATGTTCCTGTCTAAACTGATAAACACCAGTGAACTTCAGGCTTCGTCACCACAGAGAACAGAGACACTGACTCCACACATGCTTTAGGACCAAAGTGTCTCCATAGGATCCAAGTTGTCAGTGACCTTTGACCTTCTCCACTCCTCTGGAACAGCTGTGCTTCCTGCTGCAGGTGATGGTGGTTCTGTGATGCTGCTAGGATTCATTTCCTCTTCTCTGCTCCTCCTCCAATCAAACATCATCCACTGTCTGTGGTGTTTGATGATCATTAATGAGCTTCACTCAACGATTTAGTGCTGTGTGTCCTGTTCTGAAGCTGCTGCTGATTCTCTCCTGCTTCTATTTGCTCCATAAGATTCTCCGTAGCTGCTTTATACAAATGTCATCATTTACAGTAGTCAGAGTGACAGTCAAACATTTAAGTCACATTTTCTCAATTTAACCGTCGTTACACTTATTGACCTTTTACTCCCGTCCTTTAAGTCATTGAACAGTTGAATGATCATAAGTCCTGAAGGTGATTTGACCTCATTATAAACCTGCTACAGTTCACATCACATTAAACTCACACAGAACTAAAACATGGAGTCTGACCTCAGAGTTTCCAGTCGACAGCGACGACTCTCCAGAAAACCACACAGATGCTTCACTCCTGAATCCTGCAGCTTGTTCCAGCTCAGGTCCAGTTGAATTAGATGTGACGGGTTGGACTTCAGAACTGAGACCAGAGAATCACAGCTGATCTCTGACAACCCGCAGCGACTCAATCTGAATAAAGAATCAAAGATGTGGATGAAAGCATTAATAATGAGTCAGATTTGTCCTGATCACTGATGTTTAGTCTAAAATGAGCAGAGTGACTTTGTGCTTGTGTTGTTGTGTCGTCATGATCTCCGCTTCTACACATCATCCACATGTCAACACAACATTCATACACCTGTTGATGTCAGCACTGATTCACAAGCTGCTGCTGGAACCAGTAGAAAACCAGACGTGTTGGATCAAAGACTTCATCTGGTTCCTTTCATTCATCGTCTTGTCTCTAAATCTGAACTATTCTGTGTCGTCTGATGGAAAATGTTCAGACTAATGTTTGGATCAAACTCTAAACTGACCATTATTGATGAAGTGAATCATCTTCAGAACTGATCCCAGTCAGATGGATGTTCTCTCCTCTGGTTCTACATGGAACCTAGAACCTTCTGTAGCAACATGTCTGCAGCCTCATATTCATGCTCCTGTTTCCTGCTTGTGTCTCTACAAAGTGACATCATTGTCTGACAGGAAGCATCACACACAGGTTGAAGTGTCGCCTGTTGATGGAGACGAATCAGACGCCACTAAAGATCCTTCAAACATGTGGAGACATGATTTACTCTGAGTCTCTGCTGTTTTAAAGAAAAAGACAAACGTTTGTTCATGAGCTTCATAGACTTTATAGAGTAACAACAAAGTGTCAATCATTCCCGCAGGTTTCTGACACGAGTCTCTTTTCATTCTTGATTCAAGTGGAGACGTTGGAAATGATGAGCTGAAAAACTGCTGCTGAGACATGAACCAGGAAAAACACTGACCTCAGAGTCTCCAGTCGACAGTGAGGACTCTCCAGTCCAGCACACAGAACCTTCACTGATGAGTCCTGCAGGTTGTTGAAGCTCAGGTCCAGATGTGTCAGATGTGACGGGTTGGACTTCAGAGCTGAGGCCACAACTTCACAGTGGGTCTTTGTGAGTCCACAGCTACAAAGTCTGTGATGACAGAAAATATAAAGTCTATAAATGTGAAGTGTCTGTGAAACAAACTGACTTCATGAATGTTGAAGCTGAAGCAGCTGTAGCTCAGTTGGTCTCATCCATCACAAAGTGTGAAGCTCTGTTGGTTCCACCAGATCCCAGACATTAGAACCAAAGTGTGTCTGGACAGAACCAGAAGAACCAAAGACAGATCATAGAAACATGTTGCAGACGCTTCATCCACTGAAAGAAATGACCGTCAGCTGTGATCACACGTCAACTGTCAAAAGCTTTGAGCAGAAACTCTTCAGAGCTAAAGTTTCTCTGTTGGATTTGACTTAAAGCTCCATTAAGCAAAGAAAGACAGAAGATCCTGATGTTCACAAACTTTATAGCTGCTTTGATCTAATTCTCAACAAAGACGTTTTCTAGGAACCAGTAGTTGATGTTTTCACTCTGTGAACTTTTAGATTCTGTGTGAAGTGTTTCTCTTTAACACTGAGGCTTCAGCTTCATGTTGCTGTAGAATATTAATGATCACATTAACATTGGACTTACTGAGCCTTTCTGCAGTTCCTCACAGCTGGGATCAGTCTCTGTCGTCCCTCCTCTGATATGTTGTACTTGTTCAGGTCCAACTCATCCAGAACCTCCTCTGACATCTGCAGCATGTAGGCCAGAGCTGAGCACTGGATCAAGGAGAGTTCCTCTGATCTGTTCTCTGACTTCAGGAACTCTTGGATCTGCTGATGAACTGAGTGGTCGTTCATCTCCATCAGACAGTGGAAGATGTTGATGCTTCTGTCTGGAGAGATTCTATCACTGTTCATCTCCTTCAGGTTGTTGATGATTCTCTTGATGGTTTGTGGACTGATCCATGTGTGACCCAACAAACCTCCTAAGATTCTCTGGTTGGACTCCAGACAGAGGCCATGAAGGAAGCGAACAAACAGGTCCAGGTGGCCACTTGGACTGAGGAGGGATTTAAACATGGTTTTACTCAGGACAACATCCAGAGCAGCATTGGAGTCTTTCAGAAACTCCTCCAGTTCCTCCATCTTCCCGTTGGTGTAACAGAGCATCATGTGAACAGCAGCCAGAAACTCCTGAACGCTCAGGTGAACAAAGCTGAACATCTTGTCCTTGGTTTTCCTCCCTCGCTCCTGTTTAAAGATCTCTGTGAACACTCCTGAACACACTGAGGCTCCTCTGACATCGATGCCGCTCTCTTTCAGATCTTCCTCATAGAAGATCAAGTTTCCCTTTAGCAGCTGCTTAAAAGCCAGTTTAGCCAATGACTTGATGTAGTTGCTGCTCTGTTCTAGTCCGTACTTGTCTTCAGTCCGATCCATCTGAAACCCCAGGAACTCTGCGTACATCTCCGTCAGGGTCTTGGGCAGCTCTCCTCCCTCTCTGGTTTCCAGCAGATCCTCCAGAACTGTAGCAGTGATCCAGCAGAAGACTGGGATGTGGCACATGATGTGGAGGCTTTGTGCCGTCTTGATGTGGGACATGATTGTGTTGCTCTGCTCCTCATCTGTGAATCTCTTCCTGAAGAACTCCTCCTTCTGTGGGGCAGTGAACCCTCTGACCTCCGTCACCACCTCAACAAAGTCTCCATGAATCTGATTGGCTGCTGCAGGTCGTGTAGTGATCCAGATGCGAGCAGAGCGTAGTAGTTTTCCTCTGATGAGGTTTGTCAGCAGCTCATCCACTGAGGTGGACTCTGTGACGTCACGTTGACCCGTCTCCTTCTCACTGGTGCTACAGTCCAGTTGGAGGCGACTCTCGTCCAGTCCATCAAACACAAACAGAAGTTTGAAGCTGCTCTTGTCATAGTTGCTGTTTCCTGATGACTGTAGATGTGTAAAGATGTAATTCAGAGCCTCCAGGCTGATGGACTCAGTTTCTGGGATACATTCATGAATGAGCTCTGACAAACTAAACTTCTGTCCCTTCAGTGGATTCAGCCGACGGAAGGTGAAGGGGAAAATCAGATGCACGTCTTGATTGGACCTTTGTTGGGTCCAGTCCAACACAAACTTGTTCACAAGGACTGTTTTTCCAATCCCAGCGATTCCATTGGTCAACACTGTTCTGATGTGTCTGTATTTACCAGGGGGATGTTTGAACAGGTCACTGGGCTTCACTGGCTCCTCTGCTGATCTTTGCTTCTGCTGTGTCGTCTCAACTTGTTGGACCTCATGCTGTGTGTTGATGTGTGAATCCGGCCCAGCTGTGATGTACAGCTCTGTGTAGATGTCATCCAGACGTTGGTCGACTTCTGACCAGCCTGGTTTCACACAGAGAAACTGGTCTTGGAGGTTTGATTGAAGCATCTGCTGGTAATATGTGATGAACCGTGGCTCTGGTACTGGAACCATCAGATCTGGGTCCATCAAAACACAAAGAAGACCAAGTGTGAGGTGTCACAAATGTCTGATTCATTGATTCAAGTCTTTGTGTTATCGAAAATTATGAAAGAGCCTGAAACACTAGAACTAGTAAAGAGAAGAACTTTGCTGTATCTAAATATTAAATCCTGGTCCACACAGAAAAATCCTCTTACTCTGCAGACAGTCAGCCAGCTCCTCCTGCTTCATCCTCCTCAGAAAGTTCACTGTGATCTTCAGAAACGCGTCTCTGCTGCTCCTCCTCTGCTCTTCATCCTCACCATCCAACTCATCCTCTTCCTCCCTCTGACTCTCTAAGCATTCTGGGTAATCTGGACTCAGAACCTTCTGGATCTTCTTCAGCTCCTTCTTCACAAACGTGACAATGTTTTCCTCCAGCAGCTGGAACAGAAACTATATGAATGACCTGATCCAACTAAAACCATGGACCCAAACATCAGATCCATGTTGGACACACTGACATCCACTGGTCTAAAAAGTGCAGCATGAGATGATTGAACACAACAGATAAACAGTAGTAGTTGTACATGTACAGACCATAAATATGGAGTCCAGCTGTGTTTGGTGCTGCTGGACAGATTGAGCACTGGGAACCTCTGAGCTCTGCTGGTCCACTCTGTGGAGGAACCATGAAGAATGAGTACACACAGAGACACACACAAGGTAAAGGTCCATGAAGTGATGTTGGATGTGAGCAGTGAGTCAGAGACTCCCTGTAGTGGTGAAGGTTTACTGTCAGTCAGTGGCTTCAGTCTCAGCTCTGAACAACATTCATCTCTGCCTCCCTCACTGTTGGAACAAGGAGTCTGCTGGGATCAGACTGGTTGTACTGGGCAGCTCCCAGTGGGAATATGTTGAACTAGGAACATTTAACTACTTCCTACATTCATTCATTGTTGGACGTCGGCTCTGGTGTCGACACTGGGGACAAACGTCTTCACTGCAACAACATCACAACTAAAGTCTCCAGTAGTAACTTCAATTTACTGCTGCAAGTGAAGAAGCTTCAAGACATTTGACCAAAACCTTCATGTAGAGACGTCAATAAACAGATTTAATCAGAGATGATCAGCTGCTTCCTCTGACGTCAGCACTTCATTAGAAGAGGAGCAGCCCCTGAGACCAGGGGCTGCTCTGGTCTCAGAGCAGAGTGAAGAAAGCTTCTGCTTCACATCAACACTTCAAACACAAATCAAACAGATCAACAAATGGAAACAACACAAATGTTTATCATCAGAGAAAGTTTACATCAGATTGTTGAGAATGATTCAAACTGACAACAACTCACTGTGACTCTGATACAGGTTGCTCTTTGAAATGAATAATAAGGTCCTTTGACCGGTCGCTCTTGAAGGACACACAGCTGGGTCCAGGTCCAGGTTCAGGTTCAGGTTCAGCAGATCCTCGTCTCTGATGGGACCTGATAGGAAAAAACCTACAGTGACTCTCACACATTGAGTCCTGAATGAGCAGTAACAGTAAATCAGTGATGTGTCTGTGACTTGAAGACAGAATCATCACCTCTGATCTTTTGTCTTTATCTCCATTCTTCTGATTTTAGAGGGAGGGGCTCCCTCCTCTCTGTCCTCACACTGGTTCATGCTGCTGGATTCACACTTTCTACCTTCATGTGGAGAAGAAACACAAATCATTCATCTTTACATCAACTCAAATCCTCCTCCATCATCATCATCAGCTGCTCCTCCACGGATTGTCTCTTCTTCTGTGGTTCATATCAGTGTCAGCTGGATGCAGTCAGACAGTGGGAGGCAGAGGAAGCAGCTGTTATAAATCTATAAAGAGTTAATTGAATGGTGCAGAGATTACACTTGAGTTCGACATTTTTGGAATAAATACTACCAAAATTCCAGTCTTCGTGTATTTTGGTAATTTCAGGTTATGACTTTATGGCAGAAAGACGTCAGAATAAGACCTCAAGAAAGAAGAAGCAGAGAGACTGTTTGAAATCATAGAGACCAGAACATTGTCCAGACTTAAAGCTCATCCAGCTGGTTTGGGATGAACTGAACAGAAGAGTGAAATAAAAGCATCCTACAAGATTCAGGGGAACTTCTGCAACGAGAAAATGAGCTTTCTGATTTCCATTGTAGAAATAATGAGACAAGTGTGATCAGCTGCTGTTTCAGCAGACACATCAACACATCTTCATATCATCGGACTGGAACTATTCTGGACATGAGTTAATACACGGAAGGTGCCGTTTCGGCCCGGCGGCTGCAGAGCCGGGACTCTCCTCGCCTCCACCCTCCCTGAAGGAATATCTGGACTTTACATTCCCCCGTCATGGACCCCCCCTCATGGACTCTGTTTGGTGCTTGTGACTTATTCTGTTAATGGTTGCCTTGTGTTTTGATCCTCTTGTGCTTTGTCCTGGCCCCCTCCAGTCCTCCCTTCACCCATCTTCTTTGGTTGTGTTTTTTTCTATTGTTTTGGTCGTCTAGGAATCCGCCCTAGACGGAGGAGTTCTGTCACAGCTCATGTCATTCAGTCACAGTTTCGGTTCATTTCCGGTTTTATTTTGTCACTACTTCCTGTTTCATCACCACCACGAGCAGTTCCAGCTTTACTTCTGTTTTAGTTAACTCACCTGTGTCCTATTGGTAATCAACCCACCTGCATTTAAGCACCACCTCATGCCATAGCACCCTGCTGGGTTGTTTGTGTTTTCATGACCAACATTCCAGCGCTACTTTGTGTCCAGTCCCAGTGTATGATCCGGGTTTTTGTCCAGCCTCTGGTAATAGTGCGCCGTGAGTTTGACCATTGCCTGTTTTTCACCTCGCTTTTGCCTACTCCCTGTAGAACCTTGTTTTTGCCTGCATCGTGTATGACATCTGCCTGCCTGACCACGAACACATTAAACTGCCGTTTTTACTCTAGTCACGCTGTGCATTTGGGTCCTTCTTCCTGGAGTTGTGACAAAGGCTACTTGTAGCATCAACAAATATTACACCACTGGTTTATTTAGAAGTTCAATTAGAAAACAAACTATAGTTGATGAATATCTCCATGCTTTAAATAATAAGTCATGTTTATTAATCATTTTTCTTGTTAGTTGGTTTCACTGGTTGTTGTTTGTGTTTCTTATTTTATTACATGAATAATGACTGTTTGTGTTTAATCTCTGATGCGCCACATGAACAGAGAATAATACAAAACCCCTGTTACACTGGATAACAGCTGTAGCAGCTGTTTGTCTGTGACCAGTCATTCTAGTCATTTGTTCATTTCACAGCAAGCAGCGTTGTAGCCCTCTTGTGGGCGTTGAAAAAATGGTCGCAGTTCTCAAACACTAAATACTGAAGACAACATGGTTTGTTTCAGCGAACTAATTATAATCACAAAATACCACAAGCAATTCAACCCGTGTGGAAACCAAGAAAACCAAATACACACCACAGTAAAGCGACCCGCATCTTTTCTACCATTGTAGTCACTTAAAAGCGGTCACGTGACAAATGAACGAACGAACGATCCGTAAAGATCCGTATGAACGAAACAGGAACGAACTGTAGTGTTTGTTGCTCGCTAGAGAGCCTGAGTTATGAACGATGAACGAGAACGAGGAACTAAACCCTGCGGCCCAAGCTGCCTTTAATGGTGGCTGGTAGAGAAAAGTTAAAGTAAAACTTATTTTGACAATTAGTGATATTTCTAAAGCCAAAAGTAACAAAAATAATGTGTTTACATGGTGCAATTACTGTGTCGAAAATGTATTATTATTAATATAATTGGTGTTATTATTATTGTTATATTTTATTATTTTGTGGCACAGTCACACAAAATCTGATGCGTCTATGCGCAGCGTAGCGTCTATGTGTCTGATGCGAGTATTTATTAAGACAAATACATTATATACACAATAATACGACACAAATCTACAAGAATCCATTCATTAATTATGATTTAATTAATGATTAATGTATGCCAGGTGCCAGATGACAAAATAAATGAACGTTAAATATCAGACATTGTTCATTCCCTTGTTTCTCAGTCCACACAGCCCAATAACTGATCTACTGCTGTCACGTGACAAAAGAACAAAAGAACGAAAGAACGATCCGTAAGGATCCGTGTAAACTAATCACAAAAGAACTGTAGTGCTTTCTGCTCGCCAGTGTTCCTTTCAGGACCTCGTTCTCGGTGGCGAGAGAAACCACCTGCTGCTGGCTGAATATCAGGGAATCGCGGAGGGCCATGAACTCTTTGTGGAGGAGTTCCACTAGCGCCAGACGCGCGTCGAAGCTTGATATTTTTTTCTCTATGGACTCCAGGATGTCCGTGATGTTTTTATCCGCCGAGCTAGCTCCAGGGGCCCGTTTCAAGAAGGAGGTTTAACAAACTCTGAATTAAAACGAAACTCTGAGTTGATCTACTGAGTTTGCAAACCTGGAGTTTTCGGTTTCAGAACAGCTGAAAAGAGTTGGTTTAAGCAACTCTGAGTTGTCTGACTCAGAGTTAAGCGCGTGCACCGCGACGATACAAAGCCCTGATCAATGGAGTGAAGATATTACGAGTCACCATGGCAACAGGACAACAAAAGACGTCCGGAAATGGATATGTTACGTCAAGCATATAACGACTACGAGTCTATATTCCGTAGAAAAGGCAACACGGCTGCAGCGGCGAAAGAGAAAGAATTAGCTTGGAAGAAAATAGCTGCTCGAGTCAATGCGTAAGTTTACATTTTAATCATACAGTGTTCAGCGTAACTAAATACTAAATAATTTTAGTATTGTTGTTATATTTCACTCGTAAAGTAAGGACTTTTTCACTCATCTAAGGCGTTACTTCAGTAATTGCATGAAATACCGATGTTTGTATGAATTAAAAGTGCAGTGTTATGTCTATGCATTTTTAAAATTCCTGTTGTGGTTGATGTGGGATTTGTAAAGTAATGATAATTCAATAATCCAATACGTTTTATGGAGAGCAATTATTATATTAATCTAATTAGGTTTTTAAAAGTTACCCAAAACACGTAATAATATAAGAATTTAATTTCAGTTTTTATGTACGTGCAATCCTGCAGACATAGAAGAACATGGCTAAAAATGAAATGTAAAAACATAATTCAGTATTATAAAGTGTAATATTAATACAGTTTATACACATCACATGATTTCTGATGTTTGTGTTGCGTAGCCTAAAGGATGTAACTTGATCTCCAAGTATAGTGACTTTATTATCTCCACTCTGCCCCAGAGTGTGGAAGAACAGCAGGAGGAGGTCAGTCACATTCTGCTGCACAGATGCACACAGTCAGTGATGTTCAGTAAATGCCAGAGTTCAATTCTGTAAGAGTAATAAGGAACTATTCCCAAACACAAGCTGGAGATGAGTGTATAGTTAAAGGTGAATTGTATGAATTATTGGAAGAATCATAAAATCTAACAATTGCCTTTGTATTTGTAGGAAATGAAAAAAAAAAACAAATAAATTATGGTTTGCATCTATTCAGTTTCTTTTATTGGTGGTGGTGATGGTTGATTAAGACATTAAAGCAAATCACATCTGACTGTCCATCCACTCTGCAGATTACCATGATGGAAGGAGTCTCCTCAGGGTCTTGTATTTGTAGGGCAGGGTGTTGCTCCTCTCTAATAATTGCAATAATGTGGAGAACAACACATGCCACAATAATGTCACAGGCCTCTCATGTTTTACCCTGAGGTGACGTAGACACTGAAGAAGTGCTTTCAACAGGCCTATGGTCATTTTCACCCGGGCTCTTGTTCTGCAGGGCCACATTAAAGCGCTGCTGAGGGCCTGCTTCAGGTTCTGGGTCAGGGGTCAGTAGTGTGGGCTGCCATTAACCCCTATCTCCGGCAGAAAGCCGTCAATCTCTCCTAGAAGAAAGTTTAGATTACTTTAGTGCTGCATAGAAGTGCTCCTGTGAGTGTGTAGTGCATGCATTGAAATAAGTGTATAGGACATACATGTACTTACCACAGTGCAGCCTGTTACTTAGGGTTGACTCACTATATATTCATGAGTTCACGTTTATGATATGTGCAGCATCACATATGATCTTGGTGATGTAAACAATGTGATGTCAGTTACAGTGACCAGTAGAAAGAGTAGTCAGTGAACCTGCACATTTATCAGTTTATTTCAGATCACAGCAAGATATTATTAACTGATCATTTTTCAAATTAGCCTCAATGAAACGAATTAAATACCATAAATAAATAACTGCAATCCTGTGAAACTCCTCTTTGATGGCTTTAAGGAGTTTGTGTCAAGGAAAGCGCTTGAGATCAAACTATTCTACAAATAGTGGCTTCACTAATGTGCTCAGCATCTGCAATGTTATAAAGAAAACTACCGTTTGCAAAAAAAAACGTAACGCAACACAAAGAATCTGTTCGGATGTAAAAGCACGGCCACGATGGGTGATGTGTTTGATGAATGGGTGAATAAGATTATAAATGTATGTATAGAGTCTCGAGAAAAACGGTACCGCTAAAATAAATATGCACGGCGATATGACAGAAAATTAACTCGTGGCGTCAAAATCCTCGCGCGGCGTAAATTCAATGCCGTGTAAATTAACACACGGCATTGACGGCCTCTACATGGCCGACACACTCTGTGCGACGGAAACAGGTGAAATCTACGAATGAACTGAAAGATTAAATGAGGCATTTAAACAGTGTTCACTTTAAAAAGGGGCGGAGACCGAAGGAAACTCTGGGTTTCCCGAATAAAACCTGCTCGCGACCAGGTTAGGTTCACAGAGTAAGTTGCCATAGTAACTGACTCTGAGTTTCGATTACCTCGCTTCTTAAAACGGGCTTAAACTTACCCCGCTTTACGGGTTTAAGTAACCTCGCTTTCTGAAACCGAAAACTCTGAGTTTTCCTCATTTCGGGGTTAACAAACTCAGAGTTTCCACAAAACCACCTTCTTGAAACGGGCCCCAGGTGACTCAGGTGAGTCAGACGGACGGGAACGCTTGTTGGGAGCCGTCTCCTTTTTCCCCATTACCAGACGCTCGAAGCACTCGTTGATGTACTCGAAACTTTCTTCGGTGTTATCCAGAATGGTAGGGTGGTTGATTATTTTCCGTAAAATAAGGTAGTTATTTATTTATTTAAATTGGCGGATAGTTTGTCGCGCTGTTGTTTACTACCGGTGTGGCGCCGCCTTGTTGAATTTCTTGTGCTGTTCTCGCAGAGTCTCGCGTTCTCTCACAGCATCGCGTTCGCTTGGTTGGTCTGTACACGATTTAAGTAAATGTAGTTGTACAAGAAACAACCTGACGCAGTTTGAACGTCGCTTGTGTTGTAGTTACATGAGTTAAAAGAGGAAGAGTCTGCTCCTGAATTGCTATGCTCTGCTTTCAATAAAGAATCAAATGTGAAACCTCTGCCTTTTGTCTTTGGAGCCATGATTGAGTTTAACCAGCATCAATTATAAAAATATTATCAAACACTTGTTTATTTCACTGTGAAATAAACAAAATAAGTCTTAATTAATGGGATTCTATCCCACGGCCGCTGAAACAAAAAGTCTATGTACGGAACGCATTAAACATATCCATGTAGCAGATACATTCATTCAACAGCAGCAGTCAAATTACTGTAACTTTGAATTAACACTGAGTCATCACTGTGACTCAGTGTTAGAATAAATCCAGCTGTTTTATGGAGGCTTTTTTAATCTTGAATCCTAAAGCTTCTACACTTCCAGCTGTTGTTACTGCGTTTTCAGATCACACGTTTAACTCGTCTTTTGTGTCACGTTTGTGTTAGAGTCACCATCACTTCAATGAAGCCAGCAGCTTCTCATTCATTCTGGTCAATTTCTAAAGTTATTAAATGACTTCTATGTTTTTGTTTTCTTGTCTGTGAGCTTTTCTGTACGAAATCATACTGTTATTGGTAAACTTAGAAAACTTAGAAAAGTTCTAAGAAAAGGAGAATTAAAACGTCAAACAGCAGCAACGAGGACACAGATTATACAGTAAAAATGCTTTATAAACAATCTGTCTGTGACCAGAACGTCTACTTCATATTACAACACTAGAGCATTAATGTGTGAAAACACTGTTTATACAGACATGCAACTGAGGTAATAAATTATACATAAAAATACATGAGTTTTTTTTTAACAATAAGAATTACAGCCAACACTACCCCGATATCTAACTACTGCACCACACACTTCATTTCCCACATGATTCTGGTGGACTGGACACAGAGCAGCTGGTCTCAGATCAGTTCACACTGATAATCGTCTCCACTGGTTCTGGTTCCTCTGTCAGTCAGTTGTGGATGAAGCTCTGCTCCCAGTAACATGGACCAGTCAGAACCAGATCCACACACACACACTGCTGCTGCTTCTACATCTGGATCATCTCCAGCTGCAGAGAGAATGAGAGCAGAGAGCAGATCAGTGAGTGTCTACAGAGACTCCCTTCATCATCTGTCACATCCAGGACAAAGAGCAGCAGGACTTCAGTCGTGTTCACAGCACAAGTGGACCAGCTGTTAAGCTTCCTTTTAGCTCATTGGCCTGATAGCTCAGTTGGTAGAGCGTCGGACTCGGAGGGCAAAGTCTGTGGTTCAATCCTTCGCCTCGATGTGTCCTAGAATGTGACCCTTTGCAGTAGAGCGCCAAATGCGGGAAACAAATTTAAGGGAAACGTTAACTAAAATATTAACATCAGTCTGCACATTTAACTCCAGGCGGTCGCTGTGTGGTGACCAACATATTCTCTGCTTTGAAACATCAGCTGACACAGAAACATGAGAAGCTTTGGAGCAAACTAATGACAGAAGGACACAGACACAGATGTGATGACTGGACTTCAGCAGAGGTTCTGCTCTGGACCAGCACCACATGGTTACTACATGGAACCATGGTTCTATTAGCCAGACTGATCTCAGAGCTGTGACACACATGAACCTGATCAGTAGTTAGTGTTGATGCCACGACACTTTGATGATGTCACGGAACGGCAGATAAAGGACCCACATGCACAGCACAGAGAACCGTAGGCAGATGGTAGAGAGTTAAACAGTTTAATCCAGTATTCGGTATCACAGACAGTCCGGGTCATACACAGGAGTTCGTTGGGCTTCAGTACCGGTGGAGCAGGCTGATTCAAGTCCAGGGACAGGCAGAGATTCGGTAACAGAAAATCACAGGTTACAGTACCGTAAGGGAGTAGGCTGTCTCGTAGTCGGGCGGTCAGGTTCAGTATACCAGAGCTATACCAGAGTACAGATCAGGGAGCAGGCGAGAATCCGGAGTCAAAAAACAGAGCAGAATCAAAAACGCGCGAACAGGGTAACTAAATGCTGGAAGGGATGTCTGGCATACATAAGACGATCTAGCAGAGTACTGGTGTGAGAAGGGGTGCTTAAATGCAAGGTGAGTGATTACTGATGAACTGCAGGTGTGTACAATGACCGGGTGAAGCAGGAACAGCTGTGACGTGACGTAAACCGGAAGTGAAGCTAGAACAAAAACAGAAACCGGGAGACTACCAAAATAAAACAGGAAATGGAAACCCAAAACATGAATATAAGGCTGATGAACAGAGTCCTACAAAATAAAACCAAGAACAGAACCAGAACCTGACAGATGAGTGACTGGAGCTTTACAGGAAACACTGGATCTCTGCTGTGACACTAACTGAGTTTAGTCCAATACTGCTGAAAGCAGCACAGACTGACTCCAACCTCTACTGACCTCAGAGTCTGCAGTCCATAGTCTGGACTCTGCACCAGGTCACGAAGAGCCTTCACTGATGAATCCTGCAGGTTGTTTCCTCTCAGGTCCAGTTGTGTCAGATGTGACGGGTTGGACTTCAGAGCTGAGACCAGAGAATCACAGCTAATCTTTGACAAACTGCAGCAACTCAATCTGAATAAAGAACCAAAGACGTGGATCAAAGCATTAATAATGAGTCAGATTTGTCCTGATCACTGATGTTTAGTCTAAAATGAGCAGAGTGACTTTGTGCTTGTGTTTTTGTGTCGTCATGATCTCAGCTTCTACACATCATCCACATGTCAGCACAACATTCATACACCTGTTGATGTCAGCACTGATTCACAAGCTGCTGTTGACCTCAGTCACATCTGGAATCAGTAGACAAGCTGATGGACTGAAACTTAATTAATGCCAAATATTAGTTGTGATGATTTACTTTGATTCTTGTGATAAAGTGATAAATTGAAACCAACACTGGACATTTTCTGCAGCTGCTTCACAAACATCAGTGAGAAATGCAAGTGTGTAACTCATGAAGATTTCATCTCAGTCTGTCATCTCAGACTTTGATGACAACTCACTGAAATGAAGTGAAACTGTAGAAGAAGAAGAATGTGATGAATGAGTTTCCAACCAGGATGGACCTGACTGGTTCCACTGGGAACAAACAAACACTCACTGACTGGCTCCTGTTTGGTGCCACCTTGTGTTTCTGTGCAGTGGTTGGGTTCTGATGAACTGGACTTTGTGTTGATGTGAACTGACTGTGTGGTGTTCACAGCTGGAAGGACCTGGGTTCAGCAGGAGCCTTTCTGTGTGGGCTTCTCATGTTCTCCCTGTGTGTGTGGGTTCTGTTCTGGTTCTGCAGCTTCCTGCCACAGTCCAAAGACCTGAAGTTCTGCTGCTTAGCTGCTGACTCTGAGCTTCCATAGGTCTGATTGTCTGTCTCTCTGTGTTGGACCTGTGATGGACTGGTGACCGGTCCAGACTGGACCCTGCCTCCTGCTGAGTGCGGCTGGGATCAGCTCCAGAACCATGCAGACCCAAACGGGACAAGTTGTTGGGATGATGGATGCATAGATGCAGAGGAACAACTGTGAAAACCACAACTGGACTTTTGGACTTGGACCAGTTCTGGTTGTTTCTTTAGTCTGTTATGAAAGAACTTTAAGAATTTGATTCCTAAGAAACAATGTGGGTTCAAGGTTTAAAGAATATTGTTTTATAATGTTGTCTGTGTTTTAAAGTTTAGTCTTCTTTCAGTAGAACAAAAGTGATTAAACTATACAGTAAGTGAACAAAAACCAAACCATTAACTCTCAGGACCAAAACCTGCTGGTTCCCTGAAGCAGAACCACAGTCAGATCCTAGAACCTAGAACAGTAACAGTCAGTGAACTGACCCCAGAGTCTCCAGTCGACAGTGACGACTCTCCAGAAAACCACACAGATGCTTCACTCCTGAATCCTGCAGGTCGTTGTTCCAGCTCAGGTCCAGTTGTGTCAGATGTGACGGGTTGGACTTCAGAGCTGAGACCAGAAAATCACAGCTGATCTCTGACAACCAGCACCAACTCAATCTGAATAAAGAATCAAAGATGAAACAGTAGAAAACAAAGTTAGTTGAAACCATCCAGTGTCTCATCGTGTGTTTGAAGCTGAAGTTTAGAACTTAGAAAGTCCAAACATCAGAACCAACAGGATGCAGGTTAAAACGGTAACAAAGACTCATTAACATTAATACCAACACGCTGCTGCTTCAGCTCAGACGTCATGACTTCACTTCTTCAACTCTGCAGCTCCACCACTGGCTCCATCTGGATTCACTCATTGTACTTGTACTGACACATTTATCTGAGCTTCTACTAAAGATCCTCATGAGTCCGACTCAGGTTGTCAACATGTGACAGGTTTATAAAAACATACAGAAAATTTTCTACTGATGGAACGAAATCGTCATAGAAACATTTCATACTGAGGAAACATTTAATAATGGAGTCAAACTGATGGAAACAAGCGAAAACTAAAAAGTGAATGGAAAACCACAGAAGAAAACAGACTTTACCATGAAGACCGTCAGTGTGGATCAGTAAAACATCAGCCTTGTGTGTCAGCACAACGTTCCCATCACATTAAACTCACACAGAACTAAAACATGGAGTCTGACCTCAGAGTCTCCAGTCGACAGCGACGACTCTCCAGAAAAACACACAGATGCTTCACTCCTGAATCCTGCAGGATGTTGTATTTCAGGTCCAGTTGTTTTAGATATGACGGGTTGGACTTCAGAGCTGAGACCAGAGAATCACAGCTGATCTCTGACAACCTGCAGCGACTCAATCTGAATAAAGAATCAAAATGAAACAGTAGAAAACACAGTCAGTTGAAACCTTTTCATTGTCTCATGGTGTCGTCATGATTTTCTCTCAGGTTCTTCAACCACATCTTTGTGTCTTTATTGTGATTCATTGGTTTGTTCCATGTGGTCTTGATGGAGACAGAACCAACAACATGATCCTGACTGAAATGTTCCTGTCTAAACTGATAAACACCAGTAAACTTCAGGCTTCGTCACCACAGAGAACAGAGACACTGACTCCACACATGCTTTAGGACCAAAGTGTCTCCATAGGATCCAAGCTGTCAGTGACCTTTGACCTTCTCCACTCCTCTGGAACAGCTGTGCTTCCTGCTGCAGGTGATGGTGGTTCTGTGATGCTGCTAGGATTCATTTCCTCTTCTCTGCTCCTCCTCCAATCAAACACCATCCACTGTCTGTGGTGTTTGATGATCATTAATGACCTTCACTCAACTATTTAGTTCTGTGTGTCCTGTTCTGAAGCTGCTGCTGATTCTCTCCTGCTTCTATTTGCTTCAAGCAGATTCTCTGTAGCTGCTTTATACAAGTGTCTTCATTTAGTCTCAGTCAATTCTAACAGTCACAGTCAAACACCAACAAACATTTAAATCACATTTCCCCCTAAAACCATTGTCAGCACTTACTGACTTTTTACTTCCATCCTTTTAGTCATTGAACAGTTGAATGTGATCAGTCCTGAAGGTGATTTGACCTCATGATAAACCTGCTACAGTTCACATCACATTAACTTACAAAGAACTAAAACATAGAGTCTGACCTCAGAGTCTCCAGTCGACAGTGACAACTCTCCAGAAAACCACACAGATGCTTCACTCCTGAATCCTGCAGGTTGTTGTTACTCAGGTCCAGTTGTGTCAGATGTGACGGGTTGGACTTCAGAGCTGAGACCAGAGAATCACAGCTGATCTCTGACACACTGCAGTCAATCAATCTGCATAAATAATCAAAAATGAAACAGGAGAAAACACAGTCAGTTGAATCCTTTCAGTGTCTCATGGTGTCGTCATGATTTTCTCTCAGATTCTTCAACAATATCTTTGTGTCTTTATTGTGATTCACTGGTTTGTTCCATGTGGTCTTGATGGAGACAGAACCAACAACATGATCCTGACTGAAATGTTCCTGTCTAAACTCGGATAAACACCAGCAAACTTCAGGCTTCGTCACTGTGGTGGAAATTTTTCATAAAGAAGCAGATGAGAGAGAGTTGTCCTTTTGTGCGATTTATTGAAATAATAAAGAAAATAAAAATAATGGGGAAAGCAAATAAAAAGCATGGATGTTGAGCGTGCACATCAACAAACCAAAAACCAGCTGGGGAGATCAGTGCACACACCACGAAGGTGTGATGCAAGGAGCTCCTCAAGTTGTCTCTGCCTTTTAACCCCTTTCTCTGTCCGACTAGGGTGGAATGTCTTTCTAACCCAATCAAATTACATGCACCATCTCCTCCCTGTCACAGTGTGTGTGAAGATATTTACATTCTCACACCTGCATTGCTGACGGCTAACTATCTGTGAGAAAGGAGCACCAAGTCTCAACAGACAGAGACACAACTCCCTGACATTGGGTTTGGGAGCTAGAGTTGAGAGTCTCTCAGGCAGAGACAACCATTGAACAATTTAGGTTAAATGTCAAATGCATAGAGTTAGACAAAACAGATCATAAGTCATAAATCATATAATAACTGCATAGAAATAAGGAAGAAACAATTTTTCCCATAACAGTCACCACAGAGAACAGAGACACTGACTCCACACATGCTTTAGGACCAAAGTGTCTCCATAGGATCCAAGCTGTCAGTGACCTTTGACCTTCTTCACTCCTCTGGAACAGCTGTGCTTCCTGCTGCAGGTGATGGTGGTTCTGTGATGCTGCTAGGATTCATTTCCTCTTCTCTGCTCCTCCTCCAATCAAACATCATCCACTGTCTGTGGTGTTTGATGATCATTAATGAGCTTCACTCAACTATTTAGTTCTGTGTGTCCTGTTCTGAAGCTGCTGCTGATTCTCTCCTGCTTCTCTTTGCTCCATAAGATTCTCTGTAGCTGCTTTATACAAGTGTCTTCATTTAGTCTCAGTCAATTCTAACAGTCACAGTCAAACACCAACAAACATTTAAATCACACTTCCCCCTAAAACCATTGTCAGCACTTACTGACTTTTTACTTCCATCCTTTTAGTCATTGAACAGTTGAATGTGATCAGTCCTGAAGGTGATTCAACCTCATGGTAACCTACTACAGTTCACATCACATTAACTTACAAAGAACTAAAACATAAAGTCTGACCTCAGAGTCTCCAGTCGACAGTGACAACTCTCCAGAAAACCACACAGATGCTTCACTCCTGAATCCTGCAGCTTGTTGTTACTCAGGTCCAGTTGTGTCAGATGTGACGGGTTGGACTTCAGAGCCGAGACCAGAGAATCACAGCTGATCTCTGACACACTGCAGTCAATCAATCTGAATAAATAATCAAAAATGAAACAGGAGAAAACACAGTCAGCTGAATCCTTTCAGTGTCTCATGGTGTCGTCATGATTTTCTCTCAGATTCTTCAACAACATCTTTGTGTCTTTATTGTGAATGCAACTAAAAAGCATGGATGTTGATCGTGCACATCAACAAACCAAAAACCAGCTGGGGAGATCAGTGCACACACCACGAAGGTGTGATGCAAGGAGCTCCTCAAGTTGTTTCTGCCTTTTAACCCCTTTCTCTGTCCGACTAGGGTGGATTGTCTTTCTAACCCAATCAAATTACATGCACCATCTCCTCCCTGTCGCAGTGTGTGAAGATATTTACATTCTCACACCTGCATTGCTGACGGCTCAACAGACAGAGACACAACTCCCTGACATTGGGTTTGGGAGCTAGAGTTGAGAGTCTATCAGGCAGAGACAACCATTGAACAATCTAGGTTAAATGTCAAATACATACAGTTAGACAAAACAGAACATAAGTCATAAATCATATAATAACTGCATAGAAATAAGGAAGAAACAATTTTTCCCATAACAGTCAACAACAGAGAACAGAGACACTGACTCCACACATGCTTTAGGACCAAAGTGTCTCCATAGGATCCAAGCTGTCAGTGACCTTTGACCTTCTTCACTCCTCTGGAACAGCTGTGCTTCCTGCTGCAGGTGATGGTGGTTCTGTGATGCTGCTAGGATTCATTTCCTCTTCTCTGCTCCTCCTCCAATCAAACATCATCCACTGTCTGTGGTGTTTGATGATCATTAATGAGCTTCACTCAACTATTTAGTTCTGTGTGTCCTGTTCTGAAGCTGCTGCTGATTCTCTCCTGCTTCTATTTGCTTCAAGCAGATTCTCTGTAGCTGATTTATACAAGTGTCTTCATTTAGTCTCAGTCAGTTCTAAGAGTCAGAGTCAAACGTTAAACATTTAAATCACATTTCCCCCTAAAACCATTGTCAAAACTTACTGACCTTTTACTCCCTTCCTTTTAGTCATTGAACAGTTGAATGTGATCAATCCTGAAGGTGATTTGACCTCATTATAAACCTACTACCGTTCACATCACATTAAACTCACACAGAACTAAAACATGGAGTCTGACCTCAGAATCTCCAGTTGACAGTGACGACTCTCCAGAAAACCACACAGATGCTTCACTCCTGAATCCTGCAGGTTGTTGTCACTCAGGTCCAGTTGTGTCAGATGTGACGGGTTGGACTTCAGAGCTGAGACCAGAGAATCACAGCTGATCTCTGACAAACTGCAGTCAATCAATCTGAATAAAGAATCAAAGATGAAACAGGAGAAAACACAGAGTCGGTTGAATCCTTTCAGTGTCTCATGGTGTCATGATTATCTGTCTGGTTCTTCAACATTGTCTCTTTATTGTGATTCATTGGTTTGTTCCATGTCGTCTTGATGGAGACAGAACCAACATGATCCTGACTGAAATGTTCTGTCTAAACTCTGATAAACACCAGTGAACTTCAGGCTTCGTCACCACAGAGAACAGAGACACTGACTCCACACATGCTTTAGGACCAAAGTGTCTCCATAGGATCCAAGCTGTCAGTGACCTTTGACCTTCTTCACTCCTCTGGAACAGCTGTGCTTCCTGCTGCAGGTGATGGTGGTTCTGTGATGCTGCTAGGATTCATTTCCTCTTCTCTGCTCCTCCTCCAATCAAACATCATCCACTGTGTGTGGTGTTTGATGATCATTAATGAGCTTCACTCAACTATTTAGTTCTGTGTGTCCTGTTCTGAAGCTGCTGCTGATTCTCTCCTGCTTCTATTTGCTCCAATCAGATTCTCTGTAGCTGCTTTATACAAGTGTCTTCATTTAGTCTCAGTCAGTTCAAAGAACATTTAAGTGACAATTTCTCTATTAAACCATCGTTAAACTTACTGACTTTTTACTCCCTTCCTTTTAGTCTTTGAACAGTTGAATGTGATCAGTCCTAAAGGTGATTTGACCTCATGATAAACCTGCTACAATTCACATCACATTAAACTCACACAGAACTAAAACATGGAGTCTGACCTCAGAGTCTCCAGTCGACAGTGACGACTCTGCAAAAAACCACACAGATGCTTCACTCCTGAATCCTGCAGCTTGTTTTCACTCAGGTCCAGTTCTGTCAGATGTGACGAGTTGGACTTCAGCGCTGAGACCAGAGAATCACAGCTGATCTTTGACAACCTGCAACCACTCAATCTGAATAAAGATCAAAAGATGTGGATCAAAGCATTAATAATGAGTCAGATTTGTCCTGATCACTGATGTTTAGTCTAAAATTGTCACGATCTGGGTTTTGTGTCTAGTTGTTCCTGTTTTATTTTGGTAATCTCCTGGTTTCTGTTCCTGTTTTAGCTTTACTTCCGGGTTTTGTTCTCGTCACAGCTGTCCCTGCTTCACCTGATCGTTATCCACACCTGCACTGCATCAGTAATCAAGTCACGTTGCATTTAACCACCACCAGTGTCCTCAGTTCCCTGCCAGATCGTTGTTTGTGTGCTTACCGTTGTTCCCAGTTCGCTGTTCCTGTCCGGCCGTGTTTTGTGTACCCCGTTCTCTGCTCTGCACGTTACCGAACTCGTTTGCCTGCCTGACCACGATTCTCCGCCTGTCGAATTGGTACTGTATGCTGGATTTCGTGTATGAACCTTGCCTGTTCCTGACGCTGCCTCTGCCTAATACCTGGAATAAACCACCGTCTGATCACCGTCAACCTGTGTTTGCTGTGCATTTGGGTCCTCATCCGAGCGTTCCGTGACAAAAATGAGCAGAGTGACTTTGTGCTTGTGTTGTTGTGTTGTCATGATCTCAGCTTCTACACATCATCCACATGTCAGCACAATAAAAGAACACCTGTTGATGTCACCAGTGATCACAACCTGCTGCTGGAACCAGTAGAAAACCAGACGTGTTGGATCAAAGACTTCATCTGGTTCCTTTCATTCATCGTCTTCTCTCTAAATCACTATTCTGTGTCGTCTGATGGAAAATGTTCAGACTTATGTTTGGATCAGACTCCAAACTGACCATTATTGATGAAGTGAATCATCTTTAGAACTGATCCCAGTCATATGCATGTTCTCTCCTCTGGTTCTACGTGGAACCTAGAACCTTCTGTAGCAACATGTCTGCAGCCTCATATTCATGCTCCTGTTTCCTGCTTGTGTCTCTACAAAGTGACATCATTGTCTGACAGGAAGCATCACACACAGGTTGAAGTGTCGCCTGTTGATGGAGACGAATCAGACGCCACTAAAGATTGAACATGTGGAGACGTGATTTACTCTGATTCTCTGCTGCTGTGTCACATTTAAAGAAAAATACATCACAAACGTCTGTTCATGAGCTTCATAGAATTTATAGAGTCACAACAAACTGTCAATCATCCCTGCAGGTTTCTGACATTAGTCTTCTTTCATTCTAGATTCAAGTGAGACGTTTGAAGTCACAAGCTGAAAAACTGCTGCTGAGACATGAACCAGGGAAAACACTGACCTCAGAGTCTCCAGTCGACAGTGAGGACTCTCCAGTCCAGCACACAGAACCCTCATTGAGTCCTGCAGGTTGTTGTCACTCAGGTCCAGATGTGTCAGATGTGACGGGTTGGACTTCAGAGCTGAGGCCACAACTTCACAGTGGGTCTCTGTGAGTCCACAGGTAAGAAGTCTGTGATGACAGAAAATATAAAGTCTATAAATGTGAAGTGACTGTGACACAAACTGACTTCATGAATGTTGATGCTGAAGCAGCTGTAGCTCAGTTGGTCACATCCATTACAAAGTGTGAAGCTCTGTTGGTTCCACCAGATCCCAGAGATTAGAACCAAAGTGTGTCTGGACAGAACCAGAAGAACCAAAGACAGATCATAGAAACATGTTGTAGACGCTTCATCCACTGAAAGAAACGACCGTCAGCTGTGATCACATGTCAACTGTCAAAAGCTTTTAGCAAAAACTCTTCAGAGCTAAAGTTTCTCTGTTGGATTTGACTTAAAGCTCCATCGAGCAAAGAAAGACAGAAGATCCTGATGTTCACTAACTTTACAGCTTCTTTGATCTGATCCTCAACAAAGACATTTTCTATGAACCAGTAGTTGATGTTTTCACTCTGAACTTTTTGATTTCTGTGTTTCTCTGTGAAGTGTTTCTCTTTAACACTGAGGCTTCAGCTTCATGTTGCTGTAGAATATTAATGATCACATTAACGTTGGACTTACTGAGCCTTTCTGCAGTTCCTCACAGCTGGAATCAGTCTCCATCGTCCCTCCAGTGATGTGTTGTACTGGTTCAGGTCCAACTCATCCAGAACCTCCTCTGACATCTGCAGCATGTAGGCCAGAGCTGAGCACTGGATCAAGGAGAGTTCCTCCTCTGATCTGTTCTCTGACTTCAGGAACTCTTGGATCTGCTGATGGACTGAGTGGTCGTTCATCTCCATCAGACAGTGGAAGATGTTGATGCTTCTGTCTGGACAGATTCTATCACTGTTCATCTCCTTCAGGTTCTTGATGATTCTCTGGATGGTTTCTGGACTGTTCTTTGTGTGACCCAGCAAACCTCCTAAGATTCTCTGGTTGGACTCCAGACAGAGGCCATGAAGGAAGCGAACAAACAGGTCCAGGTGGCCACTTGGACTGAGAAGGGATTTAAACATGGTTCTACTCACAACAACATCCAGACATGAGAAACTTTCAGAATGAAGCTTAGCACTTTGATTTCCAAACACCTGTTTTTTTGTTTTTAAATTTGATTTGTTCTGTCTGGAGTCTTTCATGAAGCTCTCCAGTTTCTTAATTTTCCCATTTTTGTAACAGAGCATCATGTGAACAGCAGCCAGAAACTCCTGAACGCTCAGATGAACAAAGCTGAACATCTTGTCCTTGGTTTTCCTCCCTCGCTCCTGTTTAAAGATCTCTGTGAACACTCCTGAACACACTGAGGCTCCACTGACATCGATGCCGCTCTCTTTCAGATCTTCCTCATAGAAGATCAAGTTTCCCTTTAGCAGCTGCTTAAAAGCCAGTTTAGCCAATGACTTGATGTAGTTGCTGCTCTGTTCTGGTCCGTACTTGTATTTAGTCCGATCCATCTGAAACCCCAGGAACTCTGCGTACATCTCCGTCAGGGTCTTGGGCAGCTCTCCTCCCTCTCTGGTTTCCAGCAGATCCTCCAGAACCGTAGCAGTGATCCAGCAGAAGACTGGGATGTGGCACATGATGTGGAGGCTTCGTGCCGTCTTGATGTGGGACATGATTGTGTTGCTCTGCTCCTCATCTGTGAACCTCTTCCTGAAGAACTCCTCCTTCTGTGGGTCAGTGAACCCTCTGACCTCCGTCACCACCTCAACAAAGTCTCCATGAATCTGATTGGCTGCTGCAGGTCGTGTGGTGATCCAGATGCGAGCAGAGCGTAGTAGTTTTCCTCTGATGAGGTTTGTCAGCAGCTCATCCACTGAGGTGGACTCTGTGACGTCACGTTGACCCGTCTCCTTCTCACTGGTGCTACAGTCCAGTTGGAGGCGACTCTCGTCCAGTCCATCAAACACAAACAGAAGTTTGAAGCTGCTCTTGTCATAGTTGCTGTTTCCTGATGACTGTAGATATGTAAAGATGTAATTCAGAGCCTCCAGGCTGATGGACTCAGTTTCTGGGATACATTCATGAATGAGCTCTGACAAACTAAACTTCTGTCCCTTCAGTGGATTCAGCCGACGGAAGGTGAAGGGGAAAATCAGATGCACGTCTTGATTGGACCTTTGTTGAGTCCAGTCCAACACAAACTTGTTCACAAGGACTGTTTTTCCAATCCCAGCGATTCCATTGGTCAACACTGTTCTGATGCGTCTGTATTCACCAGGGGGATGTTTGAACAGGTCACTGGGCTTCACTGGCTCCTCTGCTGATCTTTGCTTCTGCTGTGTCGTCTCAAGCTGTTGGACCTCATGCTGTGTGTTGATGTGTGAATCCGGCCCAGCTGTGATGTACAGCTCTGTGTAGATGTCATCCAGACGTTGGTCGACTTCTGACCAGCCTGGTTTCACACAGAGAAACTGGTCTTTGAGGTTTGACTGAAGCATCTGCTGGTAATATGTGATGGGCCGTGGCTCTGGTAATGGAACCATCAGATCTGGGTTCAACAAAACACAAAGAAGACAAAGTGTGAGGTTGATTCAAGTCTTTGTGTTATCGAAAATTATAAAAGGGCCTGAAACACTAGAACTAGTGAAGAGAAGAACATTGCTGTATCTGATTATTAAATTCTGCTCCACATTTAACCAACTCAACCTCCAACCCATCAGTAAATGTGTGTTTGTGTCTGTGATGTTAAATGTTGAGATAAATCCTCTTACTCTGCAGACAGTCAGCCAGCTCCTCCTGCTTCATCCTCCTCAGGAAGTTCACTGTGATCTTCAGAAACGCATCTCTGCTGCTCTTCCTCTGCTCTTCATCCTCTCCATCCAACTCCTCCTCACCCCCCCTTTGACTCTCTAAGCATTCTGGGTAATCTGGACTCAGAACCTTCTGCATTTTCTTCAGCTCCTTCTTCACAAATTTGACAATGTTTTCCTCCAGCAGCTGGAACAGAAACTATATGAATGACCTGATCCAACTAAAACCATGGAGCCAAACATCAGATCCATGTTGGACACACTGACATCCACTGGTCTAAAAAGTGCAGCATGGAGATGATTGAACACAACACATGAACAATAGTAGTTGTACATGTACAGACCATAAATATGGAGTCCAGCTGTGTTTGGTGCTGCTGGACAGACTGAGCACTGGGAACCTCTGAGCTCTGCTGGTCCACTCTGTGGAGGAACCATGAAGAATGAGTCCACACAGAGACACACACAAGGTAAAGGTCCATGAAGTGATGTTGGATGTGAGCAGTGAGTCAGAGACTCCCTGTAGTGGTGAAGGTTTACTGTCAGCCAGTTGCTTCAGTCTCAGCTCTGAACAACATTTATCTCTGCCTCCCTCACTGAACAAGGCTGAAGTGTTGGAACAAGGAGTCTGCTGGGATCAGACTGGTTGTACTGGGCAGCTCCCAGTGGGAATATGTTGAACTAGGAACAGTTAACTACTTCCTACATTCATTCATTGGAGACAAACAGTCGTCTCCACTGCAACAACATCAAACTAAAGTCTCCAGTAGTAACTTCAATTTCCTGCTGCAAGTGAAGAAGCTTTAAGACATTTGACCAAAACCTTCATGTAGAGACGTCAATAAACAGATTTGATTAGAGATGATCAGCTGCTTCCTTTGACGTCAGCACTTCATTAGAAGAGGAGCAGCCCCTGAGACCCTCTACAGGATCAGAGCTTTAGCTACTGCTGGATGGAGATTTGATCAATGATCAGAGTGAAGAAAGCTTCTCCTTCACATCAACACTTCAAACACAAATCAACCAGATCAAGAAATGGAAACAACACAAATGTTTATCATCACAGAAAGTTTACATCAGATTGTTCAGATTGATTCAAAGTGACAACAACTCACTCTGATACAGTTTGGTCTTTGAAATTAATATAATCCTTCTTTGACCAGTGACTCTTGTAGGACACAAAGCTGGGACCAGGTTCGGGTTCAGCAGATTCTTGTTTCTGATGCGACCTAGAAAAAAACTTGGATTACACTTAAATGATCAGTAGTACAGATGAATTTGAAGGTAAAAAATATTAATAAATACTGAGAAACTTAACTTTTTTTTAAATAAAGTCTTTAAATTAACAATGTTCCTCCTGGATCGATTTGTCTGTAAAGGCACAAACTTGAATTCAGGTTGAGGAGACTCTGTTTTCTTATTGATCCTAATAAAAACAAAATAATATAAGTCAAGCATTTTAGGAAATAAAATCCATAACTATAAATTATCCATCCATCCATCCATTTTCTTAACCGCTTACTCCCTAGGGCGGGGTCACGGGGGTGCTGGAGCCTATCCCAGCTGGCTACGGGCGAGAGGCAGGGTACACCCTGGACAGGTCGCCAGTCCATCGCAGGGCAACACATAGACAGACAACCATTCATTCACACACTCACACCTACGGGCAATGGAGAGAAGCCAATCAACCTAATGCACGTCTTTGGACTGTGGGAGGAAGCCGGAGAACCCGGAGAGAACCCACGCAAACACGGGGAGGACGTGCAAACTCCACACAGAAAGGCACCAGGGCCGCCTCCGGGAATCGAACCCAGAACCTTCTTGCTGTGAGGCGACAGTGCTACCCACCGCACCACCGTGCCGCCCAACTATAAATTAATTAATTTATATTATATAATTTATTTCTTTAAATTATAAAATTGTGTATATATAAACATTAGAAAAATATTAATTAACCTTTCAATAGACAAATGTTTTCCTTTATAATATATGAGATCACGTCTTGAGTCATCACTCTTAAAGGACACACAGCTGGGTCCAGGTCCAGGTTCAGGTTTAGGTTCAGCTGATCCTCGTCTCTCATGGGACCTGATTGAAAAATACCTACAGTGACTCTCACACATTGAGTCCTAAATGAGCAGTAACAGTAAATCAGTGATGTGTGTGTGACTTGGAGACAGAATCATCACCTCTGAGCTTTGTTCTGGTTCTCATGGTCCCCACACAGACTGGTTTTAGAGGGAGGGGCTCCCTCCTCTCTGTCCTCACACTGATTCATGCTGCTGGATTCACACTTTCTACCTTCATGTGGAGAAGAAACACAAATCATTTATCTGCACATCAACTCAAATCCTTCATCATCATCAGCTGCTCCTCCACGGATTGTCTCTTCTTCTGTGGTTCATATCAGTGTCAGCTGGATGCAGTCAGACAGTGGGAGGCAGAAGAAGCAGCTGTTATACTCCTATGAAGAGTTCATTGAATGGTGCAGAGATCGCACTTGTGTTCGACATTGTTGTGTTCCTACCTTCATGTGGAGAAGAAGCACAAATCAATTATCTGCACATCAACTCAATAATATTTCAACTTAATTGAGCCCACATTATTCTTTGGATTTTAACCCAGGGGATGAAAAAGTCCAATCCCCTGAGGGGCAGTGGGCAACCACAGTGCAATGCCCGGGAAGCTAGTGTGAACTAGAAGACACACTGATCCAACAAATCCTGCTTCATCATCATCATCATCATCATCATCATCATCATCATCATCATCATCATCATCATCATCAGCTGTTCCTCCACTGATTGTCTTTTCTTCTGTGGTTCATATCAGTGTCAGCTGGATGCAGTCGGACAGTGGGAGGCAGAGGAAGCTGCACCAGCTGAGTACATGAAACGGTGAAGAGACTAAAATTTAAACTTAAAAGTTTAATGCTGGGCACGCTAATCATCCGTTAACACAAGACTTTGTTGATGCCGACGTGTTAATGCAGTTTGTTTTCATTAAAAATATTTGTAAAGTCCGTTGCTCACTGGCTCTGAATACAAATAGAGACAAACGATGGGTCACTGAAGGAGTGGGCTGCTGATCGGTACTAGCCTGAGATACGCTTCTTCCAATCAAAGCCTTTGGGGGCGGGGCCTAAGACCGCTGGAACCTTTTGGATTAAACTACCAAAATTCCAGTCGTTACATTTTGGTTCTTCCGGGTTATGGTTTTATGGCAGAAAGACGTCAAAATAAAACCTGAGCAAAGAAGAACCAGAACTTCTTTTTGAAAACGTAGAATGACTAGAACATTGTCCAGATTTAAAGCTCATCGAGGTGGTTTGGGATGAACTGGACAAAAGAGTGAAAGCAAAGCATCCTACAAGATTCAGAGGAACATCTGTAACAAAGACCTTTCAGCTGTTTTTTCTGCCAAAGGAGACAAGTCAACACAGCTTCATATGATCTGACTGGAAGTATTGTGGACATGAGTTAATCCAGTGTGAACATGGATTTAAGGGAACTCTCTGACTTGGAAGCTCGTCTGCTGGCGCTCTGGGACTTTTCTCTGCCTTTGTTTAAATAGAACTGGATGGATTCTGTCTGTGGATCAGTCATTATCTCCCACAAATGCGTGCAGAGCATCAGAGCTCAGCAGCAACACTCTGTCCAACATGGTTCTAGAATGATTTCATTTTTAAATGTAGCGTGAACTGTGTTCAAGTGTTTTACAGAACTGACTGAATGAACTGCTTCTAAGAGCTTTTTCTAACATGAAGACTGTAATGAAGGTGAACTGGTCACCAGCACATACAGTAGAGAAGGTTTAAACCCAGCAGAGCCCGGTTTGCTCACTCGCTGTTTCAGAACCTCAGTGTCCAGCAGCTCATCTGGTCTGTCCACACGTCACAGACAAGAATGAAGTGAAACTGATCTGCTTAACAAAACTTAGTATCTGTTCATGTAGTATCTGAAAACAGTTTGATGTTTAACACACATGTAAATCAGACAGCCCTATAAATTATTATTATTTCTACTGTTAGCTATGAAAATAGAGGGCTCTTTGGACTGATCACTGAGCGCTGTGTGGACAGCGGGAAGTGCTGTTGCGTGGCGTAAATTGTGAACAGGCTACAGGCCCAGCGCATGTGCTCCTCAGTAATAAACGAGCACTGGCTTCGTCAAGACACTCAGTAACATTGATGAGCAGAGCAGAGTCCTGGTTTGATTTCAGCTGCTTCTATAACAACAGGAGCAACGTTTAAACAGCGCCAGACTGATTTTGCTTTAACTCCAAACACCGTCAGTGTTTTTAGATCCTGTAGTGACGGAGAAGTCAACGTGCTGCTTCCAACAGCTGAACTTGTCACAGTTAACGTGGTCACTGAAAAACACCAAGAGGGAAGGAGAAAACGTGCAGAAATAATGTTGCTTGTGTTTCTTACATTATCACATAAATAATGACAGCTTGTGTTTAATCTCTGACGCAGCACATAAACAGGAACTATTACATAAAACCTGTTAAACCGGTTTTCAGCTGCAACAGCAGTTTGTCTGCGACTACAGCTGCTTGATTCATCATCAAACTTATGTAGAACAAACATCTGGCACCAAAACGATGAGCAATCAGTTGGTCACCAGTTAACGTGGTCACTGGAAAACTCGAAACACCAAGAGGGAAGGAGAAATTTAGCAGAAGCAGAGAAGCACCATGTTTCTGGACCTCAGTCAGTCTGAGCGGTCAGTACCACCTACTGTGAGCTCAGAACCAGGACAAATAACAACCAGGAGCCAGACCCAAACACCATCAACTGAGTAACAGTAATGTTGTTAAACACTCACCTCCTTAACTTCTCTTAGTGTTTAATTAACTTTTCCTCCTTCTGCGCTGTTCTCTCTAAATGGACTCTGAACTCTGTACCTGGATTACATGATCACAGAGACTCCACCCCCTCTCTGTTTACAGGAAACCAGGTGAGTTTAGAGGAAATAAGTCCTAATGTCTGACGTAGCAGTTCCAGTTCCAAAACAATCACTGTTACAACCTGACCTGAAGGTGCCTCCCACCAACTGCAGGACTGTTTTAAGATAACCAACCAGGATATTTTGGACCACCTAGATCTGAAAATAAACTATATTGGTCATCACAACTGTTTTCTTGGCCATGGCACTAGAGTCTGACTAGACCAGCTTTAACAGATGGGACAGAGTCACCTAAGAGAGACACAAATTATTTATTTGAATAAATAACAGTACAATAATACATAATATAAACAGTAGGGCGGCACGGTGGTGCGGTGGGTAGCACCGTCGCCTCACAACGAGAAGGTTTTGGGCCTCTCTGCCTTTCTGTGTCTCTCCGGGTTCTCCGGGTTCCTCCCACAGTCCAAAGACGTGCATTTGGTTTATTGGCTTCTCTCCATTGCTCGTGTGATTGCGTGTGTGAATGGTTGCCTGTCTGTGTGTTGCCCTGGCGACCTGTCCAGCGTGTACCCCGCCTCTCGCCCATAGCCAGCACCACCGCGACCCCACATACAGGGGCTCAGAGGTGTGGAAAATGGATGGATGGATAAACACAGTAGATGTTTGTAGTATTCAAGGTGGTGCTGAAACACATTCTTAGATATGACAGTTTACTAGAGGTTCTTACTGATCTCTCATTGGGATCAATGAAGAAGGTCTGGATGATTATCTTAAACCCACTCCAGCCAGTCTCTGTCTTATTCAGTGGTTTTGTCACCAATGGACAAAAGCACAAATATTGATGACAGAGAAGTAAACAGATAATTCAGTGTGTTTGACACATTGAGAATGCTACTGTATAATGGAGAAAAAGTATACTGATAACAGAAAGAGCATCAGTAACACATACAGTGTTCATATACCTTCATTTGTAAGTTGTCTGTGTGAGCCTTGATGATTTGCATGTCTTACCTAATTTCTGTAAGGCTTCACATAGACAGAACACTGGTGTGTGTGTCAGTCCTCTCTTCCTTCCAAAGTAGCGGGCGAGATTCCCGAACACTATTGTAGCAGATTCAAATTAAAAAATTTAATATCAATAATACAGTATCAATGCAGAAGCATTTATATTGCTCAAAATTGGGGCAACAGGTTCTTTACAGCTAGAACCAAAGCTTTAATTAATCTACTGTATTTAAACACCAGATATCAATTTGATGAGTGAATAATTATGATTAATAATAATCACAATTTTTACTTGAAAAAAACAAATCAGTCTCTAATGTCATGAGTTCTGGTTGCAGTGTCAGTGACAAGTGTCCTTGTCTGAAGAACGATGAACACAAAACCAGATCTTTTTAACGTTTTATTATACTAATACTACAAGACATATGAACAAATGGATATGAATATATGCAGCTGAAAAACAAGTAATAAAAGAATGAGCAGTAAACGTGAAACAACCAGCAATGAATAAACAGATAAAATGGCATGAATGAATGTGTGTGTGTGGTGAAATGAACACTTTATATGAACAGATGAATGAACCTTAACAAGAGTGTGATGAATTTTGGCGAGAGAATGTTATTAATCTCTAGAAACTGTACCTAAAAATTACTAGTGAATTTGGAAGGCTCCCTTTCAGTGCTTTGAGGAAACAACAACTTTGTCAGTGAAATCAAGAGAGGTCTTGCCTGTTCAAAGCAGTAGGAAGCTTTAGCATCCTTTGGTACCATCCTGTGGAAAGTGCCACCTGTCCAGTCACCAGGGAGTTGGAATTGGTTCATCGTCCCACTATGGAATTATTATTATATATTAAAAATATACTATTTCTTGTTTACATCACCTGTGTTTCATCAGTAATCAAATCAGTCAGCCACCTCTAGCCATAGTTCCCTGCCAGATCGTCGTATGCCAGTCAGCACCTTCCAGCGTTTCACCGCCCTGCCTGTTTGTGTATCGACCCCGCTTCGTGTTGCTGACTCCCGATTCCTGTCTACTCCTTACCGGTACTGTAAACCCCGTCAATCCTGTTGCCAAACCCTTGCCTGTCCCTGGACCTGTTTCTGCCTGCTTCCTTTGTACTGCAACCCGAGATACAGTGTGTATGACCTGGACCGTCTGTTATAAGGAGTACTGCATTAAAGCCTTAAATGTTACCCCCCTGTCTGACGTCTCGGTGCTGTGCATGTGGGTCCGATCTCTGCCTAATCCCTGACAATAAGAGATTAGGAATGCCCCAATTTGGATGTTACCAATCAAAAATAATGAAGTGTTGAGGTTCCTGAAATCATAACACAATTAATAACACTAAACAGTGATCAGAGTGTACATACTGTATTGCACAAATATTGCACTGAGCGAAACTTGGGGTATGGTTAGTGCAGAGTGTCTCAGCAGAAAACAATGTTTTAATGCAAGAGTTAACATCACCTCCTGATGAATGAGTAGCAGACTCCTCCTGTGACACATCTCCATATAAATATGTTAATTTAAATACAGTTTGCCTCTGTGCAGTACGCCAAGTGGAACCGCGTGTGCAGATGTTAATGCTGCAGGTCCTGCACAAGAGCGGAAATAAAAACATAAGTGGTCTGACACAAAGGTGGACGTGAAGTCCACCTTCTATATCAGATAAACATAAACAGGTGAAGGTGAAGGAGAAGCAAACCTCCTTACACAGTGTTCAGCAACTAATAAGTTTTACATTAAACCACCGACCAGTATTGACGCTGAAGTCAGGATGATATTTGGGGGCGCACAGGTTTTATGTGCAACAAGAATTAATATTAAGGCCGTTAAATTATTTACTGACCATGTTGCTAACTGTAACTGCATTTGTGCATCACAGATTATTTGTACATTGATGAATTAAAATGTGTCCAGTTGATGAGTCCGATCACATTAGACAAACCGCCTCTCGCTACAAATTGCTCTTTAATGTTGCCCTGATCAAACACATTATATGGGGACTTGATGCCTTGCTGACATACTGTACAGATCACTGCGTCCCACACAGCTGTCTCAGCTCGGCTCAGGGTCTACTACCCGACCGGTCTGCAGCTCCCTCTGAATGCCCCATGGCTGGAACCCTGTGGTCAACAGCTGGATGTGCACTGGCCACATGGTCAGATCGATCCTAGTATCAATAATATTGATACCAACGCTAGTATTGATATAGTAGACCGATACCCCGGCAAAAATATCGATACTTTGGTAGATTTTTTACTCCTCCGCACTGCTGCTGTTATTTCAAAGAGACGACCTAACTATCTGGTCTGTCTGCTTCTATAAGTGTATGTGTGAGAATGGCATGCATGCGTCTGTACTGTTTGCCAGAGCGAAGCAGACACACATCAACACTCCCCATACGCAACTTAGCGACTCGGGCGAGGAAAAAAAGCAGGCGGAGGACAGAGACGGCAGCAAAAAAGAGTAGCAGCACGTGGTCATATTTTCAAGTCAAAAATAAAACAATGGTAACCTGTACAATGTGCAAAAAGGGTGTTAACTACAGTGTCAACACCACCAATTTATATGATATAGTTACTGTTGAACTTTGTCTGGGCTTTATTAAATAAATACAATTTAAACCTGAAAGTCATTAATATGTATTTATATTTGATAATGCATTAATTGTCAAAAAGTATCGGTATCAGTATCTCAATCGATATCTGCAATACTGGTCCAGTATTTACTTGGTATCGGATCGACTCCACAGTTTGCAGGATGGCCCACCCCTACCACAGGGGTCGCACTCTAAGAACAGGCACCTCTACTACATTCTAATAGATCCTCTATTAAATCCTCTAACAGATCATCTAACAGAGCTGTGGAATATATATTTGCGCCATTTTGTGCATATTTTCATATCCTCATCTAATTGCAGACGCATGGCTGTATATTACTTATTTATCGTTTTTCTCCGGTGAACTGTAAATAATGATTGTTTTCACATGACGTTCACAAACATTTTCCAGTTTCATCTGTTAGTGTTGCCAACAGACCAATAGCTGTAGAAAAGTACTTACGCAAACCAGGGAGCTACCATAGAGTTACGCTAATTTCTACTTTGAGCGTACGAACAAACGAATGTTGAGCGTAGATTCTTACTTGTGCCAGGTTTTGTGTGTAAGTACCCTTCGTACATGAGGCCGCTGGCCCTTAATTCCTCACTAGGCATGGCAGCATTGCAACCATTACAGACGACCAAACTTACTGTACAGCCATGACAAGAACTGCAAATTTCATACGATGACATTACTTCGTGTGGCATTAGGTCTGTGAGTGACACTCCAGCGATTAGCTCGAGCACAGGTGAAGAAATGAAGAAGCCCTACTTAAATTAACAACTATGAACACCCGTCATTAAAAAGGAAACTCCACCCCTGGTTCCACCAACGAGGGTACGTTGCTACCGCAACTATACCACCTTAAGTATAACATGTGAACATAAACACAGTGGGTGACATAGGGACAAACAATCTGATATGAAAATGCAACAGAGACAAACTCCTACTTGTACCTGTACCTACAGGACTAGAGTAAAACATACAATTCAGTCCAAAGTACCACCTTTTATTAGCGATGGCCTGTTGAAACAAGAACTATCCAGGCATGGAAAAATAGTTTCCCCCTTCAAAAAGTTGACAACGGGCTGCAAACAACCTGAACTGCGCCATGTGATTTCTTACTGATGTCAAGTGTTTATGGTTCCTAACAACAAGAAGGAAGAATTGAACTTACTGTAGGTTTAAGGCTCAGAGTGGATGATTATCATTATGTACTGTTCATTGTGGTAAAGAGGGACATCTCATCAGAGCCTGCCCAGACAAAGTTGGGGACAACTCCCACTCTGCTGCAGGAGGCCGTGCAGACAACCATGGCAGAGAGGATCAACATGGAGGACAGGCTGACGGAAAGGAGGCAGTGAGGCTGGTGGTGGAGAAACTCCAGTAGAAAGTGGACATGACACTGGTTGGTGCAGACAACCAGCAGGCTGAAGAGGCCCACGTGGAGACGTTAAACAAGGGAAGTTGTTCACATGTCAACGTGAGATACAGATGTGTGATGATTTAGATGTAAACAGTGCTGCAGCTGAACAGGCACAGGGATGGAGGAAGGTGAAAAAGAACTCTGTATGAAAAGAAAAGAAAAGAAAAGAAAAGAAAAGAAAAGAAAAGAAAAGAAAAGAAAAGGCAAAGGTGCTGTAGACAGCTCAGTTTGTCAACATGCTGCTATTGTGTGTTTTCTTCTTATTTTCTTGTTTTTTGAAAATGATCATATTTTTTTTTCATTTTAACCCTGCGCTGTTGGTGTAATTTTTAAACTATCTTGTGTCACTAGTTTGTTTAAAACTGGTTCTTGTGTCAAATCTCTCTCTCTCTGAGGCTGTGTGTGAGTGGGAGCTGGGCGACTGTCAGACTCACTGACGTTTTCTAAAGTTTTTGTTTGTACTTTGTTAATATTTTTCCACGGTGGTGTTTTTTGTGGTTTTGTTCATCAGTGGGGTGTGTGAATAGATCGGGTAGGGGTTTAGTTTGTTGTTTTTTATGCTGTTTACCGACCTGTTTACCGCCGCTGCCTCTCGCCTTTCCGTCAATGAATGTGCGGTCGCTGCGGCCGCTGTCATCGGTGCACAAAGCATCAAGTCGCCGCCAGGATGAGCGGCTCGGTGGTGATCTTCCTGACAGCGTTGAAAACGTGACCTCCGTGGTTCAAAGCGGCGTCGTCATTAGCGACTCATTTGTCCCCGTGTCTCCTCTGACGCAGCCCGCGAAGAAAGTGACTGTGTCGAACATTCCACCACTTATCAGTGACGAACTGCTGAGTCGAGAACTGTCCAGACACGGCAGCATTGTCTCACCTTTCAGGAAGCTGCCATCGGGATGTAAACAAGCAGAGCTGCGACATGTGGTCTCACACAGGAGGCAGACGTTAAAAAGGATGAGGACCTGAACCTGGTCCTCAAGATAAAAGTTGATGAGTTTGATTACATCCTTTTGTAACATCTGAGACCATGAGGTGCTTTGGTTGTGGGAGAGAAGGACGCCTCATCAGGGCGTGTCCTGAGAAGACGCATGAACAAAGGGAACACAGTGAGGAGGAGGAGGCAGCAAAACGGGCTGAAGGTGAAGCAGAAGCAGGTGGACAGGAGCAGGGTGGAGGTGGTGCTGGGCAGCAGGCGGAGGATGGTGTGGATGCTGGTGAACAGGAGCAGAGTGATGGTGCTGAGAAGCAGCGGAGGGTGGATCAGAACCACAGCGAGGTGATGGACACGGTGCAGGGCTGCGTGAACAGGCACAGGGGCCGATGAAGCAACAGCCCCTGAAGAACAGGTTGTGGTGATGGAGGATGTGACGGTTGAGCAGACGACAAGCTGTGATGTCACTGAGACGCTTGTTGACACCGAGTCAGTGGTTAGTGAAACTGAGAGCTGTAAAAAGGCCACAACTGGAAAAAGAAAGTGTAAATCGACTGTGAGCGGCTCTAAAGAACAACAAGCGTCGGTGAAGAAGGTCAGAGTGAGGCTGAGGAGAACAAATATGGTGGAGTCAGACCTCAGTGAGGACGAGGGTTCTACTCCTGGTAGCGACACTGACGTCTCAGACTGTAACTCCTCTCAGCCACGGCCTCACAAATCAAAAGAGTTCCCTGTGGAACGTGTTAAGTTTTTACTGAGAACAAAGAACATGAAGCGTGTGAAATTTGAGGACTGTTTTTGTGATAAGGAGCTGTTCTAGGTCGGTGTGTTCACAGATGAGGAGCACCGGCAGAGGAGGATCCACTGACCAGGAGTGTTACAGGCTGAAAAAGACTGCCTTTAAACTGAAACAGGAGCTTCTTCATGAAGATGATGATGATGATGGTGTCTTTTAAACACTCTGTTTTTGACCTTAGAGTTGTGCTTCTGCTCTGCACTGTTTTTTTTTACCATCTCTCATCATGGTCCACGTTAAAGTTGGCACTTTAAACCTGAATGGAGCCAGAGAATTAAAAAAGAGAATGAGTTTGTACGAACTGATGAAGTTGAACCACATTGATGCAATGTTTGTTCAGGAGACACACAGTGACAGCAGCACTGAGGTGGACTGGACCAGGGAGTGGCCTGGGCAGGTGGTGCTGAGTCACGGCAGCAGCACCAGTGCTGGTGGTGGCATCTTGATCTCTGGGTCCTGTCCTCCAGTGTCCCTCACTGTGTCTGAAATCGTCCCTGGCAGACTGTTGGTGGTGCGGGACATGTTTTCTAACAGCACTTTGGTTTCAGTGAATATTTATCCTACTATAGGTGCAGAGAGACTCCTGCTGCTGGATAAAGTAAATGCTGATTTAATGGATTTTAATTCTGAGGCGGTGATTTTAACTGCACTGAAAACAATAATCTGGATAGAAACTACATGGAGCCACATTCTCCATCAAAGCAGCTTTTAAGCCGAGTCCTAAAGACTCATGAGCTGGTGGACGTATGGAGGAGTCTTCATGGGCAGGACAGACAGTACACATGGTCTCACGTTAAAGACAACATGGTCTCTTTAGCGAGACTTGACCGTTTTTATGCTTTTAAGCTTCATCTGAACGTTTTTAGGTCCTGCTTCATCAGACCTGTTGGTTTTAGTGATCATGCCATGGTTTTAATTCACGTTTTTATTAACAACATACATGTAAAGCAAGTGCAAACTGGCATTTTAACAACTCTGCTGCTGGATCAGTGTTTCAAGGATGGTTTTAAGTTCTTTTGGGAAAATTTTAGAACCAGAAAATCTGATTTTCAAATCTGAGACAGTGGTGGGATTGTGGAAAAGTTGAGATAAAACAGTTTTGTTTACAGTACACTCTCAATGTCACAAGGGCCATTACCAGGTCAATGAAGGATCTAAAGAATGATATTGTGGAATTACAAACCTTGGTGGAGTCCACAGGAAACAGGAGGCACATTGAAGTCCTCAAATCCCAAAAGGCAACTCTTGACAACATATCGGGCACCAGAACACAGGGGGCGCTGGTCCGATCTAGGTTTCAGAGCATGACTGATATTGATGCCTCTTCCAGATTTTTTTTTCAGCCTGGAGAAACGTAATGGTCAAAATAGGTCAATCCACAGCCTGTGATCCACTGCAGAGGTCATCCTGGAGGAGCCTGGTGACATCAGGAGGAGGGCGGTGGAGTTCTACAGGGACCTTTTTCAGAGTGAGTACACTGAGGATGAGGAGGGCATAGACTTCTTCTGTGGGGATCTTCCTCAGGTGTCTGGAGAGACCAACGATGCCCTGGACATGGACATTTCTCTGCAGGAGCTGTCTACAGCCCTGCAGGGCATTACGGGAGGGAGAGCTCCAGGGCTGGATGGCCTCACTGTGGAATTTTATAAGACGTTCTGGTGTGAGTTTGGAGCAGACTTTCTCTCTGTGGTTCATGAGAGTCTGACAGGGAACTTCCTGCCTCTCAGCTGCAGTTTGCTGCCCAAGAAGGGTGACCTTTAGGATAGCAAGAACTGGCGTCTGCCTCTCCAGACAGTGTGGAGAGTCCTCTACAAGCCACCACTGACCACCACTGAACAAAAGGACTGAGGACCTGCAGTGGAGGATTCTACATGGAGCCATCACCGTGAACTCCTTCACTGGGAAGATCAACCCAGGTGGTCCTGTGTGCACTGTGGTGAAACAGAGACTGTCTTCCACTGTTTTATGGACTGTACACGACTGGCTGAGCTTTTTAATTTATTATCTCATGTTTTTAATGCATTTAAAGAACTGTGGAGTGTTAATAGTTTCATCTTTGGTGCTGGTTACAGCAGAACAAATGCAGAGACGTGGCAATTGTTAAACTTCTTGTCTGTTCAGGCCAAGCTGGCCATTTACAAGACCAGACAGGTGAAGGACCATGTGGTGGTCCCTGTGTTCTGAGCCCTGGTCAGGGCCAGAGTGTGGGTGGATTTTAAATTTTTCAAAATCACCAGTGACCTACCTTATTTTAAACATCAATAGTGTTACTGGGATGTCATCTGTTCTGTGGTGGAGGATGACCTTGTTTTTAGTCCTGCTACTAGGACTTAATGAAACCATGTCAATTACTGTATGGATTCAGGTTTGAGCCATTTACGTTCAGTTCGGATCCAGTTTCTATGTTGCTGCAAAGAACAGCCCCAATGACCCAAACGTTACTGATCCTCATGTGAGTGTGACTCATGGTGTGACTTTGATGACGTCACATGGAAACTGGTTACTTCTAAACCAGAATCACATCATCCTATAGAAGATTTGGAACAAGATGCTGCCTGGTGACACGCACAGTGTTCAGTTCCTGTCTAGGTCTTGGTCATGTGACTGCTCCCCGTGGACGATGGGTCAAATGCAGAATTCAGTTTTTCCACTTTGGAACTAATAAGGATTCCTAAATAATTTCTAATTTAAACATACAACCAGATCTAATTACATATTTTGCTTCCCAAGACTTCTCAGTTTCATATATTTTGTAATCATGTCAATGAAAACAGATTAAATCAGGTGTCACACAAGAAATGTTGTGTTTTCCATGAATTTATGTTTGTCAGGAATAAAGGGTCCTGTTCCTTTGTTTGTCCATGAGGGGGCAGCAGCTGCACTGCACTCGGCTTCTTGCAGACCTGTGCAGATTAATCAGTTCTAGGACTTTTGCAGCCATTTGCAAAAAAGAACATTTACATAACATAACAGTTTTAACTGGCTCCTGATCCTTTGCTGCTGCTCAACTGTGTTGAGGAAGAAGTGAATTTACTTGAGTTCCTGAGGAGACAGAACAGTCCCTGAGTCTGACTGTGACGTTAACTGACTGGAGGCTGGATCACTGATGACAGCAAGAACTCAACTACAAACATCACAACAACTTAAGTCAGGCACAGTCACAATTGTTTTCAATTATTGATGCTCAGAGCAGTCAGCGTTCACAACAACGCTGTGACTCGTGTTCCTCGGTACAAAGAGGTCGTCCACCAATCGTAGCATCAGTGGTTTGACTGACGCTGACCCTGTGACTCATGTTCCTCCAGAGACGCAGCAGTCGGCCTCCAGTCAGCAGATGAGCACCCACCCTGAGCCTGGCTCTTTCTCTGGAGTTTGTCCTCTCCACGGTGGCCTAATGCTTGTTCAGGGGGAGGCTGCACAAACACGCTTTACATCAGGAATTTGTCACGGAATGGCAGAGAAGAGACCCAAATGCACAGCGCAGACGCAGCAGACGGGAGGTATGATTAAAAGAGATATTTAATGCAAGAATCCAGGTCACAGACAGTCCAAGTCATACACAGGTAGGCACAGTTTCGCAGCACACAAGGGATAAGCGTAGGTAACAGGCGTGGGTCAATACCAAAGGGCTCAGATCTCAGAACTAGAATCAGCAGGCTTAGACAGGTCCAAAAACAGGCAGAGTTCAGCAACAGAGTAGAGACTTACAAAACTGGTCAGGATCAGGCGAGAAGCGATGGTCAGAGATACGGAACTGGGTCGACAACAGGATAAGCTGAACTAGAGAATTGCTGGAACGTGAGGTCATAGAATCAACGATCCGGCGAGGTACTGGGGTGAGAAGTGGTGCTTAAATGCAAGGTGAATTGATTACTGATGAAGTGCAGGTGTGGATAATGACCGGGTGAAGCAGGAACAGCTGTGACATGACGTAAACCGGAAGTGAAGCTAGAACAGAAACAGAAACCGGGAGACTACCAAAATAAAACAGGAAATGGAAACTGGAACCCAAAACGATGATGATGAACAAAGTACTTTCAAAATAAAACTGAAAACAGAACCAGAACCTGACAGAATTGACCATTTCAAATAAATCATGTTCTGGCTTCACAATAAAATATTTTTGATTTCATTTGATTGATGTTTGTGGTAATATTTAATATGTTTATAGGTCAGATATTGGTTCAGAGGTACAGTGGTCTTTTTGCTTGTCTTTTACTAATGAAATGTAACTTCCAGGTTATTCTGTACTTCCTATAATGTTAAACCTAGACAACATCAATTCTGAATCATGAAACAGTCTGACCCTTACCAGTTTTATTTCACTGTTTTAACTAACTTTAACACATAACCACTATCATTCAGTCAATTTAAACATCATAGACCTCGATCACATGCTGTGGAAAACAACTGTCTAAAATGATGATGTCACAAAAAAAACATATGCAACAATACTGTAAAAACCCTAAATCAATGGTCTCCAACCTTTTTTGTGCCTCGGACCAGTTTAATGTCACAATATTTTCACGGACCGGTGTTCCGTATTAACTCGTGACCACGTTAACTGGCGACCAACTTCTGAACGCTGCACTGGTTGCTCTTAGTGATGGCAGCAGTTTGAAGCAGGAAGAAGCATGTTATCTGTCCATGACGATGCCGTGTAAATGTTGTTGTTGTGTTAATGTCTTGTCACATTAAGTAAATGTAGTTGTACAAGAAACAACCTGACGCAGTTTGAACGTCGCTCGTCTTGTAGTTACATGAGTTAAGAGGAAGTGAGTCTGCTCCTGAACTGCTACACTCTGCTTTCAATAAAGAATCAAATGTGAAACCTCTGCCTTTAGTCTTGAGTCAAAGAGCAGCCACGAGGACACAGGTTATACAGTAAAGATGCTTTATAAACAATCTGTCTGTGTCCCGAATGTCTACTTCATACAGTATTACAACACTAGAGCATTAATTTGTGAAAACACTGTTTATACAAAAATACAAGTGAGGTAGTAAATTATATGAATAAATGTACATCAACACTGTCCCCGATATCTAACTACTGCACCACACACTTCATTTCCCACATGATCCTGGTCGACTGGACACAGAGCAGCTGGTCTCAGATCAGTTCACACTGAGAGTCGTCTCCACTGGTTCTGGTTCCTCTGTCAGTCAGTTGTGGATGAAGCTCTGCTCCCAGTAACATGGACCAGTCAGAACCTCCACACACACACTGCTGCTGCTTCTACATCTGGATCATCTCCAGCTGCAGAGAGAATGAGAGCAGAGAGCAGATCAGTGAGTGTCTACAGAGACTCCCTTCATCATCTGTCACATCCAGGACAAAGAGCAGCAGGACTTCAGTCATGTTTACAGCACAAGTGGAGCAGCTGATGAGCTTCCTTTCAACTGGTAGAGCATCGGACTCGGAAGGCAAAGTCTGTGGTTCGATCCTTTGCACTACAGCGCCAAATGCAGGAAACAAATTTAAGGGAAATGTTAACTAAAATATTAACATCAAGTCTGCACATTTACCCCAGTTCACAGTGAAACAAACTGCTGAGTCGTGGCTTTAGAGGCGACTTCCTGTTGGTCCATCACAGACAGAGTCGCTGTGTGGTGACCAACATCTTCTCTGCTTTGAAACATCAGCTGACACAGAAACATGAGAAGCTTTGGAGCAACTAATGACAGAAGGACACAGACACAGATGTGATGACTGGACTTCAGCAGAGGTTCTGCTCTGGACCAGCACCACATGGTTACTACATGGAACCATGGTTCTATCAGCCAGACTGATCTCAGAGCTGTGACACACATGAACCTGATCAGTAGTTAGTGTTGATGCTACGACACTTTGATGAGTGACTGGAGCTTTACAGGAAACACTGGATCTCTGCTGTGACACTAACTGAGTTTAGTCCAATACTGCTGAAAGCAGCACAGACTGACTCCAACCTCTACTGACCTCAGAGTCTGCAGTCCACAGTCTGGACTCTGCACCAGGTCACAGAGAGCCTTCACTGATGAATCCTGCAGCTTGTTTCCACTCAGGTCCAGTTGTGTCAGATGTGACGGGTTGGACTTCAGAGCTGAGACCAGAGAATCACAGCTGATCTCTGACAAACTGCAGAATCTCAATCTGAATAAAGAATCAAAGATGTGGATCAAAGCATTAATAATGAGTCAGATTTGTCCTGATCACTGATGTTTAGTCTAAAATGAGCAATGAATCACAAGCTGCTGTTGACCTCAGTCACATCTGGAATCAGTAGAGAAGCGGATGGACTGAAACCCGACTGAAGCCAAATATTAGTTGTGAAGATTTTCTCTGATTCTGATAACATGATGAATTGAAACCAACCAACACTGGACATTTTCTGCAGCTGCTTCACAAAAATCAGTGAGAAATGCAAGTGAGTAACTCATGAAGATTTCATCTCAGTCAACAAACACTTTGATGACAACTCACTGAAATGAAGTGAAACTGCAGAAGAAGAATGTGATGAATGAGTTTCCAACCAGAATGGACCTGCCTGGTTCCACTGGGAACAAACACACACTCACTGACTGGCTCCTGTTTGGTGCCACCTTGAGTTTCTGTGCAGTGGTTCTGATGAACTGGACTTTGTGCTGATGTGAACTGACTGTGTGGTGTTCACAGCTGGAAGGACCTGGGTTCAGCAGGAGCCTTTCTGTGTGGGCTTCTCATGTTCTCCCTGTGTGTGTGGGTTCTGTTCTGGTTCTGCAGCTTCCTGCCACAGTCCAAAGACCTGAAGTTCTGCTGCTTAGCTGCTGACTCTGAGCTTCCATAGGTCTGATTGTCTGTTTCTGTGTGTTGGACCTGTGATGGATGGTGACCGGTCCAGACTGGACCCTGCCTCCTGCTGAGTGACAGCTGGGATCAGCTCCAGAACCACGCAGACCCAAACAGGAGTTGATGGGATGATGGATGTATAGATGCAAAGGAACCACTGTGAAAACCACAACTGGACTTTTGGACTTAGACCAGTTCTCGTTGTTTCATTAGTTTGTTATGAAAGAACTTTTTTATCCCTTATCCATTTTTTATCCCTTAGAAACAATTTGGGTTCAACATTTAAAGAATATTGTTTTATATTGTTGTTTGTGTTTTAATGTTTAGTGTTCTTTAAGTGGAACCGAAGTGATCAAACTAAACAGTAAGTAAACAAAAACCAAACCATTAAGTCTCAGGAGCGAAACCTGCTGGTTCCCTGAAGCAGAACCACAGTCAGAACCTAGAACCTAGAACAGTAACAGTCAGTGAACTGACCTCAGAGTCTCCAGTCGACAGTCACGACTCTCCAGAAAACCACACAGATGCTTCACTCCTGAATCCTTCAGGTTGTTTCCACTCAGGTCCAGTTGTGTCAGATGTGACGGGTTGGACTTCAGAGCTGAGACCAGAGAATCACAGCTGATCTCTGACAAACTGCAGTAAATCAATCTGAATAAAGAATGAAAATGAAACAGTAGAAAACACAGTCAGTTGAAACCATTCAGTGTCTCATTGTGTGTTTGGAGCTGAAGATGCTTTAAAAAGTAAAAGTTTAGAACCTGGAAGTCCAAACACCAGAACCAACAAAATGCAGGTTAAAACAGTAACAAAGACTCATTAACATTAATGACAACACGCTGCTGCTTCAGCTCAGACACTGTGACTTCACGTCTTCAACTCTGCAGCTCCACCACTGGCTCCATCTGGACTCACTCATGTTGTGCTGACACATTTATCTGAGCTTCTACTGAAGATCCTCATGAGTCCGACTCAGGTTCTGGACACGTGACACGTTTATAGAAACATATAGTATATGTTCTGTTGATGGAATGACATCGTCACAGAAACATTTTATACTGAGGAAACATTTTCAAGAGTCAAACTGATGGAAAGAGTCAAACAAACAGATCCAGAACTTCAGAACATCATGGGTTTGAAAAACTGGGTCAGAACCAACATAATGGAGCCTTAGAAAAGGGTTGGAGCATCAGCTACTGATCATAGATTTGATAATTTCTGACTCATTAAACATTTATTTTGTTTTTATTCTCTTTGACTTTACCATGAAGACCCTCAGTGTGGATCAGTAGAACTTCAGCCTCATGTGTCAGCACAACGTTCACATTAAGCTCACACAGAACTAAAACATACAGTCTGACCTCAGAGTCTCCAGTCGACAGTGACGACTCTCCAGAAAACCACACAGACGCTTCACTCCTGAATCCTGCAGGTCGTTGTCACTCAGGTCCAGTTGTGTCAGATGTGACGGGTTGGACTTCAGAGCTGAGACCAGATAATCACAGCTGTTCTCTGACAAACTGCAGTGCCACAATCTGAATAAAGAATCAAAGATGTGGATCAAAGCATTAATAATGAGTCAGATTTGTCCTGATCACTGATGTTTAGTCTAAAATGAGTGACTTTGTGTTTGTGTTGTTGTGTCGTCATAACCTCAGCTTCTACACATCATCCACATGTCAGCACAACATTCATACACCTGTTGATGTCAGCACTGATTCACAAGCTGCTGCTGGAACCAGTAGAAAACCAGACGTGTTGGATCAAAGACTTCATCTGGTTCCTTTCATTCATCGTCTTCTCTCTAAATCTGAACTATTCTGTGTCGTCTGATGGAAAATGTTCAGACTAATGTTTGGATCAAACTCCAAACTGACCATTATTGATGAAGTGAATCATCTTTAGAACTGATCCCAGTCAGATGGATGTTCTCTCCTCTGGTTCTACATGGAACCTAGAACCTTCTGTAGCAACATGTCTGCAGCCTCATATTCATGCTCCTGTTTCCTGCTTGTGTCTCTACAAAGTGACATCATTGTCAGACAGGAAGCATCACACACAGGTTGAAGTGTCGCCTGTTGATGGAGACGAATCAGACGCCACTAAAGATCCTTCAAACATGTGGAGACATGATTTACTCGGAGTCTCTGTCTTTTTCTTTAAATGTGACAGAACAGTAAACGTTTGTTCATGAGCTTTATAGACTTTATAGAGTCACAACAAACTGTCAATCATTCCTGCATGTTTCTGACTCATGAGTCTCTTTTCATTCTAGATTCAAGTGGAGACGTTTAAAGTGATGAGCTGAAAAACTGCTGCTGAGACATGAACCAGGAAAAACACTGACCTCAGAGTCTCCAGTCGACAGTGAGGACTCTCCAGTCCAGCACACAGAACCTTCACTGAGTCCTGCAGGTTGTAGTTGTAGCTCAGGTCCAGATGTGTCAGATGTGACGGGTTGGACTTCAGAGCTGAGGCCACAACTTCATAGTGAGTCTCTGTGAGTCCACAAGCAGAAAGTCTGTGATGACAGAAAATATAAAGTCTATAAATGTGAAGTGTCTGTGACACAAACTGACTTCATAAATATTGATGCTGAAGCAGCTGTAGCTCATTTGGTCTCATCCATCACAAAGTGTGAAACTAAGCTAAAGCTAAAGTTTCTCTGTTGGATTCCTGATGTAACTTTACAGCTGCTTTGATCTGATCCTCAACAAAGAGGTTTTCTAGGATTTTATTATTTACAAAAAAAAATTAAAACGTTCACATGTGATTTGTAAATGCTGCACTGAGCTCTTTTGCTTTGATGAGTTTTGTGTCTACATGAAAGCGGGCAGAACAACGTCCGAACCAATGAATACGTTTCCAGATTGACCGGTGATGCCGCACGGGTTGCTCTCAGTTACAGCAGCTGTTTGAAGCAGGGAAAAGCGAGTTAGCTGTCCTTGTCGAAGCTACGATCTTCTGTCAATAAAATATAAAATGTTAGATCTCTGAGCCCTGACTTTTATGTTTTCTTTGGATTAAAAAACAAATGTTGAATGTTCTCAAATAATATAATATTGTCGCCCTCCGCGGCTCCCGGTGTTTGTTTTTTTTCATTGAAACGTGGGTGTTACCGGTGGCAGACCTCTGTTCTAGATCATCCTTATTCACTTTTTTAAATTGTAGTAGTGTAACCTTAGTTAGTATTCCTTTTTATTTTTTTTATTTTATGTTTGGCAAACGTGGCATTTCAGCTACTGTGATTTTATCTGTAATTAACATTAGTTCCTACCTGCCCTTGTTGACGGGGGACAGGAAAAAGGTGACACGCGTTGGGTAAGAGCGGCGTAAAGAAAAAAGTGTACATGTGCCGTACTGTCTTGCCGTGTGGTGCATTAAAGAAGAACACCACGAAAAGAAATCAGGGTTACAGTAGCTTGTCTGCCACAAATCGAACGCTGCACGCGGGAGGGCGCACCGTTCAGCTTCTTATTTTCGGTTTTAAACTGCCATAATTTGCCATAATTTACTTACGTTCATAACTTCATACTATAACGCGACCAGCGGTTCATCTCGTGATCACATGATGATGATGAGACGCTGTTTTTCCAATAATTAAAATTAAAAAACCGCTTCCACTCGAACCCCGAACAAAATGTTTTGTTGCCATGCATGTTAACCACTATATGACGTAAGCAACTACGATGTTTTAGGACCAAAGGTGGGAGTCAATCGCCACCTACAGGCCAATAGGACGTAACACACGCTTCCCGCAGTGCAAACCGGGCACTGACGCGGCAGATTTGAAACCCAAACACGGTGGGGGTAGACACTTTTACCGGCTGCCTCTGTAGTTGATGTTTTCACTCTTTGAACTTTTAGATTCTGTGTGAAGTGTTTTTAACACTGAGGCTTCAGCTTCATGTTGCTGTAGATTATTATTGATCACATTAACGTTGGACTTACTGAGCCTTTCTGCAGTTCCTCACAGCTGGAATCAGTCTCTGTCGTCCCTCCTCTGATGTGTTGTACTTTTTCAGGTCCAACTCATCCAGAACCTCCTCTGACATCTGCAGCATGTAGGCCAGAGCTGAGCACTGGATCAAGGAGAGTTCCTTCTGTGATCTGTTCTCTGACTTCAGGAACTCTTGGATCTGCTGATGGACTGAGTGATCGTTCATCTCCATCAGACAGTGGAAGATGTTGATGCTTCTGTCTGGAGAGATTCTATCACTGTTCATCTCCTTCAGGTTGTTGATGATTCTCTGGATGGTTTCTGGACTGTTCTCTGTGTGACCCAGCAAACCTCCTAAGATTCTCTGGTTGGACTCCAGACAGAGGCCATGAAGGAAGCGAACAAACAGGTCCAGGTGGCCACTTGGACTGTGGAGGGATTCATACATGGTTACACTCATGACATCATCCAGAGCAGCATTGAAGTCTTTCAGAAACTCCTCCAGTTCCTCCATCTTCCCGTTGGTGTAACAGAGCATGATGTGAACAGCAGCCAGAAACTCCTGAACGCTCAGATGAACAAAGCTGAACATCTTGTCCTTGGTTTTCCTCCCTCGCTCCTGTTTAAAGATCTCTGTGAACACTCCTGAACACACTGAGGATCCACTGACATCGATGCCACTCTCTTTCAGATCTTCCTCATAGAAGATCAAGTTTCCCTTTAGCAGCTGCTTAAAAGCCAGTTTAGCCAATGACTTGATGTAGTTGCTGCTTTGTTCTGGTCCGTACTTGTCTTTAGTCCGATCCATCTGAAACCCCAGGAACTCTGCGTACATCTCCGTCAGGGTCTTGGGCAGCTCTCCTCCCTCTCTGGTTTCCAGCAGATCCTCCAGAACCGTAGCAGTGATCCAGCAGAAGACTGGGATGTGGCACATGATGTGGAGGCTTCGTGCCGTCTTGATGTGGGACATGATTGTGTTGCTCTGCTCCTCATCTGTGAATCTCTTCCTGAAGAACTCCTCCTTCTGTGGGTCAGTGAACCCTCTGACCTCCGTCACCACCTCAACAAAGTCTCCATGAATCTGATTGGCTGCTGCAGGTCGTGTGGTGATCCAGATGCGAGCAGAGCGTAGTAGTTTTCCTCTGATGAGGTTTGTCAGCAGCTCATCCACTGAGGTGGACTCTGTGACGTCACGTTGACCCGTCTCCTTCTCACTGGTGCTACAGTCCAGTTGGAGGCGACTCTCGTCCAGTCCATCAAACACAAACAGAAGTTTGAAGCTGCTCTTGTCATAGTTGCTGTTTCCTGATGACTGTAGATGTGTAAAGATGTAATTCAGAGCCTCCAGGCTGATGGACTCAGTTTCTGGGATACATTCATGAATGAGCTCTGACAAACTAAACTTCTGTCCCTTCAGTGGATTCAGCCGACGGAAGGTGAAGGGGAAAATCAGATGCACGTCTTGATTGGACCTTTGTTGGGTCCAGTCCAACACAAACTTGTTCACAAGGACTGTTTTTCCAATCCCAGCGATTCCATTGGTCAACACTGTTCTGATGCGTCTGTATTCACCAGGGGGATGTTTGAACAGGTCACTGGGCTTCACTGGCTCCTCTGCTGATCTTTGCTTCTGCTGTGTCGTCTCAACCTGTTGGACCTCATGCTGTGTGTTGATGTGTGAATCCAGCCCAGCTGTGATGTACAGCTCTGTGTAGATGTCATCCAGATGTTGGTCGACTTCTGACCAGCCTGGTTTCACACAGAAAAACTGGTCTTGGAGGTTTGATTGAAGCATCTGCTGGTAATACGTGATGGGAAACAACACGTCTGGATCCAACAAGACACAAATAAGATGAAGTGTCAGGAGTCAATAAATGTCTGTTTCATTGATTCAAGTCTTTGTGTGTCTGATTGTTTGTGTGGTGTTAAATGTTGAGATAAATCCTCCTACTCTGCCGACAGTCAGCCAGCTCCTCCTGCTTCATCCTCCTCAGGAAATTCACTGTGATCTTCAGGAACATTTAACTACTTTCTACATTAATTCATTGTTGGACGTTGGCTCTGGTGTCGACACTGAGGACAAACAGTGTAAACTTAAGATTACAGTAGTAATTTCAATTTACTGCTGCAAGTGAAGAAGCTTTAAGACATTTGACCAAAACCTTTATGTAGAGACGTCAATAAACAGATTTGATCAGAGATGATCAGCTGCTTCCTTTGATGTCAGAACTTCATTAGAAGAGGAGCAGCCCCTGAGACCCTCTACAGGATCAGAGCTTTAGCTACTGCTGGATGGAGATTTGATCAATGATCAGAGTGAAGAAAGCTTCTCCTTCACATCAACACTTAAAACATAAATCAACCAGATCAAGAAATGAAAACAACACAAATGTTTATCATCAGAGACAGTTCACATCATATTGTTCAGAATGACTCAAAGTGACAACAACTCACTGTGAGTCGGATACAGGTTGGTCTTTGAAATCAACAAAACGGACATTTGACCAGTCGCTCTTTAAGGACACACAGCTGGGTCCAGGTTCAGGTCCAGGTTCAGGTCCAGGTCCAGGTTCAGGTCCAGCTGATCCTCGTCTCTGATGGGACCTGATAGAAAAACACCTACAGTGACTCTCACACATTGAGTCCTAAATGAGCAGTAACAGTAAATCAGTGATGTGTCTGTGACTTGGAGACAGAATCATCACCTCTGAGCTTTGTTCTGGTTCTCATGGTCTCCACACAGACTGGTTTTAGAGGGAGGGGCTCCCTCCTCTCTGTCCTCACACTGATTCATGCTGCTGGATTCACACTTTCTACCTTCATGTGGAGAAGAAACACAAATCATTTATCTGCGCATCAACTCAAATCCTCCTCCATCATCATCAGCTGCTCCTCCACTGATTGTCTCTTCTTCTGTGGTTCATATCAGTGTCAGCTGGATGCAGTCAGACAGTGGGAGAACCTCTACACTAGAGAACTAATGTGTGAAAACACTGTTTATACAAACATGCAAGCGAGTTAGTAAATTATATGCATAAAAAAACATCAACACTGTCTCAGATGTCTAACTACTGCACCACACACTTCATTTCTCACATGATCCTGTTGGACTGGACACAGTGCATGTGGTCTCAGATCAGTTCACACTGAGAGTCGTCTCCACTGGTTCTGGTTCCTCTGTCAGTCAGTTGTGGATGAAGCTCTGCTCCCAGTAACATGGACCAGTCAGAACCTCCACACACACACTGCTGCTGCTTCTACATCTGGATCATCTCCAGCTGCAGAGAGAATGAGAGCAGAGAGCAGATCAGTGAGTGTCTACAGAGACTCCCTTCATCATCTGTCACATCCAGGACAAAGAGCAGCAGGACTTCAGTCGTGTTCACAGCAGAAGTGGAGCAGCTGATGAGCTTCCTTTCAACTGGTAGAGCATCGGACTCGGAAGGCAAAGTCTATGGTTCGATCCTTTGCACTAGAGCGCCAAATGCAGGAAACAAATTTAAGGGAAACGTTAACTAAAATATTAACATCAAGTCTGCAGATTTCACTCCAGTCCACAGTGAAACAAACTGCTGAGTCATGGCTTTAGAGACAACTTCCTGTTGGTCCATCACAGACAGAGTCGCTGTGTGGTGACCAACATCTTCTCTGCTTTGAAACATCAGCTGACACACAAACATGAGAAGCTTTGGAGCAACTAATGACAAAAGGACACAGACACAGATGTGATGACTGGACTTCAGCAGCGGTTCTGCTCTGGACCAGCACCACATGGTTACTACATGGAACCATGGTTCTATCAGCCAGACTGATCTCAGAGCTGTGACACACATGAACCTGATCAGTAGTTAGTGTTGATGCTACGACACTTTGATGAGTGACTGGAGCTTTACAGGAAACACTGGATCTCTGCTGTGACACTAACTGAGTTTAGTCCAATACTGCTGAAAGCAGCACAGACTGACTCCAACCTCTACTGACCTCAGAGTCTGCAGTCCACAGTCTGGACTCTGCACCAGGTCACAGAGAGCCTTCACTGATGAATCCTGCAGCTTGTTGTAGCTCAGGTCCAGTTGTGTCAGATGTGACGGGTTGGACTTCACAGTTGAGACCAGAGAATCAATCGCTGTTTTTTAATTTCGTTAATTCCAGTAATTCCCCATCGGTGCGGGCGAAGAGCAACGTTCATCACTCCACAGCATCTCCTCTCCTGTCCCCAGAACCCTGTCAAGACCCACTGGGTCAGAACCGACAGAGGGAGTTTGTAACGACATTCAGTGTCTCATGCTGTCGTCATGATTTCCTCTGGTTCTTCAACCTAGGCATGGCAACTGAAGCCCCATGAAGCTTCCACAAGGTTCATCTGATTGTGCCGGAAAAATGAACCAAACTTGTGGGGCTTCGAAACCACACAGAACAGTGACATCTGGTGATGTACTGCAAGTATATTATCTGCTTCAACCAGCCTCCTTGTCCTTGCTGTACTGTACTTCAATAGTAGCTCAGTGTTGGTAGAGGACCCGAGCTTTGAAAGTGGATGAGACCACCCGCGAAGGGTGAGAATAAAGTGGTATATAACTCCCTTCTCTGTGCAGTATCCTTGCTGTTCCTAGGACTGCACTTTTCTGGACTGAGATGTCGGATGTTTTTCCAGGGATCTGTCGTAGCCACTCCTCCAGTTTGGGGGTCACTGCCCCCAGTGTTCCGATCACCACAGGCACCACTGTGGCCTTCACCTTCCAAGCCTTCTCCAGTTCTTCTCTGAGCCCTTGGTATTTCTCTAGTTTCTCATGTTCCTTTTTCCTGATGTTGCCATCGCTTGGTATTGCCACATCCACCACTACGGCTTTCCTCTGCTCTTTATCCACCACCACAATGTCTGGTTGGTTCGCTATTACCATTCTGTCTGTCTGTATCTGGAAGTCCCACAGGATCTTGGCTCGCTCGTTCTCTACCACCTTGGGAGGTGTTTCCCACTTTGACCTTGGGGTTTCCAGTCCATACTCCGCACAGATGTTCCTGTATACTATGCCAGCCACTTGGTTATGGCGTTCCATGTATGCTTTCCCTGCCTGCAGTTATGTGCTGGATCGTCTCAGGGGCCTCTTTGCACAGTCTACACCTTGGGTCTTGTCTGGTGTGGTAGATCTGGTAGTGATGTGTCTTTCGTGAACGATTCGTTCAATATGAACTAATCTTTTATATGACTCGGGAGGAACGAGTCCTATCAGTGAACAACTTGTTCAGTTCCGTGCAGTAGCTTTTCTCGCCACATGGCAGCAGCTGCTTAAGCTCAGTCAGCAGGACAGGAAACAGAAATGATTCGTTTAGGACTGACTCAACTGAGCGCCCTTACTCAGCGCTCCCGTTCATTTCTGATTTGTTTCTTATGGATCGTTTGTTCGTTCGTTCTTTTGTCACGTCACAGTTGTGGCTCCGCTACGGTGCTGTGTGGACTGATAAACAAGGAAATGAGCGATGTCTGATTTCTGACATTTATTTATTTGTCACCTGACAGCCGACATACATTATTTATTCATGGAATCATAATTAATTAGTGGTCTTTGATTCTTGTAGATGTGTGTAGTGTTATTATGTATATAATGTAAAGTGTGTTTGTAAATAAATACTTGTGAACATATCAACATGATAATTTTGTGGTCGTGTATACTCTGCCACAATCATAAAATATAATAATAATAATAATAATAATAATAATAATAATAATAATAATAATAATAATAATAATAATAATAATAATAATGTCACGTTTTGGCCAAGATAAAGGCACCAATGCACCAGGTAAATATTTTAGAGAACTTATTGTTACTTAAAAGTCTCACTAATTGTCAAAATAAGTTTTACTTTCACTTTACCAGCCGTCACGTAAAAGGCAGCTCGGGCTGCGCGGTTTAGTTCATCGTTCTCGTTCTCGTTCATAGTTCATCGTTCACAGCTCGGGCTCAGTGGCGAGCACCAAGTACTACAGTTCTTTTGGGACTCGTTCCCATGGGTCGTTCGTTCGTTCACTTGTCACGTGACCGCCGAGCCGCGCAGGCTCTGTAGCGAGCAGCAAGCGCTCCAGTCCGTTCCTACCGCTACCAAGCGACTGTTGCGCTGTTAACAACAAAGGCAGAGAAGATGCAGGACATAAGTCACGTTAATGTGGTGCGTATTTGCTAGGTTTTCAGATGGTTTGAATTGCTAGTGGTCAGTATATAGTGTTTAAGAATCGCGGCCATTATTACAACGCCCACAGCGCCACCTGCTGTAAGTGAACGAAATGAACGACTGACTCGAAATGATTCAAGATCCGAGTCAGTTAAAAGAACGGAACTTCCCATCACTACTCGACACAGTATTGATTTTTTTGAAGTGGAAGTGTGACAGAGTAACATCTTGAGCAAGTATCAAATCGCGTGACCACTGCGAGCCTTCTATCCACGGGGTCACAGAAATGGCGCTTCCAAAACACGTCATTTTCTAAAGCTGGAGAAGTTGTTTTAAAAAAGCGTAAAAGACTAAATTTTAAAACTTTGGAAAACTTATTTTTAAAAAGAAAATTGTAAAAAGAAAAACAAGGCATCCTCATTCACAACATGTTCACTTAGATTTTCACGTTATGATACATGTTCACTTTATCGACTGTATCTAAAATACCAATTTTAAATTTAAATGATGAATATAATATATAAAATAATACTATATGAAAGACAATGACTTAAAGTATATTATTGTATATATTAGGTGTAACGTCATTGTCAGCTGGCTGCCACAAACATCTACAGTACAGTACATTGAGTGTCCCAGGCCTCTTCTCCTCCTTTTACCTTAAAACTCTCCTCCTCCCTTCTCTTTCTATTTCTCCTCATCCAACTTCTTCTTCTCCACCTTAATCTTCCCCTCCTTCCTCCTCCTCTTTCACTGCCTCCAATTCCTCCTTCACCTGCGTTTTCTCCCGCTCCATTCTCCTTCTTCTCTGTCTTATTTTGTTGGCTTTTACTTGTTATTTTTCTCCATCTTTTTCAGTTTCCCTTCCTCTCTCTTCACTATCTGTTTCAGCTCCTTTATTAATTTGTCTGTCACCTTCTGACCTGTTTACTCTTTAAAATTCACTTTAAATTCTTTCTCTCTTACCTTCAGTTCAATTGTTTTTTCTTTAATTTCCTGCATAGTGCAGGCAACAGTAAAGTAATAACATGCAACAAACACAATCCTTCATAGAAATATAGGTGGCACAGTGATCTCCAACTTCATCCCCTTCTACCCCGTCTTGGACTCCTCAGACTCCATTCTCCTCCTTTTAATCTTATTTTTGCAGTACAGGCATAAATCCCGGGAGCTTCACCATTTCGGGCTCGACCTAACTGCATGGGCTCCTCGGTTGAAGACTAGAGACCGAAGCTCTAGTGGTGGTGGATTTGTTGCTCTCGCCGACCCCTGGACCCCTGTGATAACGATAAAGACGCGTCCCCTCACTCGTTCACCAAATCGCGGCCGCTGCATCTCCGTGCCCCGCTCCTCTTCACAGAGGTTGTATTTCCTGGGACAGTCCAGAAAGTTCGATCTGACCCAGGACCTCATCTTTTACACTGCCATCATCCAGTCTGTCCTCTTCACCTCCAGCACTGTGCGGTTTAGGTTTGCCACCAATCAGGACAGGCAGAGACTGCAGATGGGTGGTCAGGTCAGCGGAGATCTCTCACTGGGACTGAGCTTCCTTCCATTGAGCATCTGTGCCGGGCCAGACTCAGAAAGTGGGCTGACCCCAGACACCCCGCACACAAACTGTTTAAGCTCCTCCAGGAGGCAGGCGTCTCAGAGCAATGGCCACCAGAACCACCAGACACAGAGTCAGCTTCTTCCCCCAGGCTGTGTACGAGCTGAACTCCATCACACAGGGAAAAGAATAGGTGAATTATTTGTTCAAATAATTTATGTATATATAATAACTTAATGTTCGGTATGAGGGTATGAAAAGACAGAGACCAGATGCAATTCCATGTTTGTCTTGTGAAAACCTGGTGAATAAAACTGATTCTGATTCTAAATTAATCATTCAGGCCCCAACGTATGCAATTAAGAGCTGCCGTCCTGTAGTGGGTTCTATTGCTAGTTTACTGCCACCAGAGGGTCTGCATCACTTCATAGCACAGAAAGAAACCAACAGCAAAAGCAGTGAAGGAGCTTCTTAACTTTCCAGTGTAGATGACAGTCAGCAGTCAGCTCTTCCTTCGGTTCTGTATCTGATCTCTTAAATAAGACCATGATAACTGAGCTCATAAACCACAGATTTCCTGCGCAGACCACATACATGTGGCTGTGTTTTAAAGCTGCCCATTGGCTAGCACAGCTATCCAGCAATGTGGCTTGGTGGCTCAGTAGCAGAGTGTTGGTTTGGGGGCCGAAGGTCCCAGGGCATCGAGTGTGTCCCTGAGTAAGACACTTCGCACTACAGTAGCTCCCCGGGCGCCTTGCATGGCAGCCCTCTGCTCTCCACGTGAATGGGTTGAATACAGTAGTCAAAATAAGTTGTTACATTGTATGTGATAATGACCAATAAAGGACTTCTTCTATCCAGATTTTTGTAGCGAATATATTTTCTCAGTGTGAGTAATGGATGTGGTGTAGGCAACAACACAAACAGTAAAATCAAGGATATGACAGCATTTTGCTGGACCTTTTCTTTTGTTATTATAGCTAATAAGCTCTCAACATTTTTTAAGGGAATGTTATTTCATCTGCTTTTAAAGTGATTGCTGTATTCTGACAAGCCTTAAATACTTTTTAAAATGAGGTTCAAAACCCACAAACATTACTTGCAAGATTAGTATTATTACTCAGGTAATACAAAGTTGATGTTAGAGTTTTATTATTACCTGAATGACTGACATGAAACTGTGACAGAGCTTTAGCCTAGAGATGCCCAAAGAAAAATCCTTTATCCTTCAGTTCTGCCAGAAAGGTGATCCAGGGTTCACTTCCTTCTCTTCCCATCACCCCCCACCAGATCTCAATTCTCTGGTTCGCAGTATTTGTCCCTGTGATGTAACTTCTCTCTGCTGCTCTGTCATCCATGTCATTTCTCCGTAAATATTGCTGAATTTCTCTGATCACAATGTTTTCAGTGGTCATGGCAGTCCGCAAACAACACTCCACTGATTCTACAAAGTAGCCCTGTTTTGACTCTAATAACTCGTTGCAATGCCAGGGTTTTGATAATATCATTATAACTCATTCCCAACCTGAAATAAAATAAAATTATCCTTGAATTCACAGCCTCTGCATAAGTGACTTTACTCTGCACTCTCACCTGCTGTATGTACTTTTCCTTTCTCATAAGTTCACACCCACCATAAGTCACACTGTGCTCACCTTCACAACTTCAACACTTTGGTCTTTGTTTACAGTTACTGTACACTGTTGTGGTGGAAATTTTCGCTCTCTCTGCGATCTTTACAGCCGTGTTGGTCGTCAGAAGGTCCAGGAAGGGGCTTCGCCACCGTTTGGAGTCCCAATGCTTCCTCCTGAACTCCTTAACAATCGCCCAATGCCCTGGTTGGATGGTGTAATGGTCCTGTCGACTGTTTTTACCTGTTGGTAAATCTGAATTGTGGGGAAAAGGTGTTTGGGCGGCACGGTTTGTCGTCAGGCCCAAACCAGACTCCATGGCTACAGGTGGAACCATTCGTCAGCCAGAGTCTGTGTTCCTGTGAGGTACAAAATGTTTAAAGCACAGGGAGAGAGGAAGGAAAGGATAGAGAGAGTTGGAGAGAGGGAACAAGGATCAGGAGAGGGAGGGGTTGTTGGGCAGCGACCTTCGCAGCAGCGTCTGCAGCTGCATGTCGGCAGAAACAAAGTCATCACTGATGATGTAAAAACAGCATTAGCTGTAGGCAGCAGGACAGCGTCCAGCAAAGCAGAACCTATTCATGATGTGAGATAGGTTTGCGATCAGACTTAAAAAGCTTCCTATGCTTCCACAGAGAAGTGTGACAAGCGTCTGTGGAGTCTGTGTAGATGGTAACAGACTCTCCTTCTGCTAGTTTACTAGCTTCAGTCAACGCAATCAACTCTGCAGCCTGAGCAGAGTAGTGTCTTAGCAAAGCACTAGACTTCAAGACGGCCTCTTGATAGTAATGTTCAGCATGTTGAGCAAGGTGGTGTTGCATCTAAGCCATCGGGCTGTAGAAAGATGTGATGTTTTCTATTCCAAAAGAATCAAAGTCACAGTATGAGGACAAAAGAACAGAAGTCGTACAACCTGATTTCTCATCCACTGTTTGAGTGAAAGGGTCAAGTAGGGTCAGATCAGGAAGACCCAAAGTAGGAGCCAACTGAAGAGCAAGCATGAGGTTAGTGAACGTTGTTCAGCCTCAGACGTCCACGTGAGACAAGAAGTAGACGATGAAGATGTCTGCATCAGAACCCTGAGTGGGGCCTCAAAGACATTAAAGTTAAGACTGAAGGTCCTACAATAAGAACAAAAACCTAGAAAAGATAAGCTGTTTATACGTGCACGGTTTAGGCAGGTTTCAAATTGCTTCAACTCTGTTGGGTGAGATGGATTTGCCATCAGCTGTAATTACAATGACCCAGAAAATAACCTTTGTCTGAACAAAGTGTAATTTAGACAGGCTCTTTCTCTTATGATCTCTTATGGCTCCTTTAAGAGGGTGTTGTTGTTTACATGGTCTGTGGTCAGATTTAGGTGTGATGACCACTGGTTCACATCCTCTGAACAAACCTACATCATATCTGTGTGTGAGCCACAGGGAAGCAAGCTTCCTGTGAGGCTGAGTGTTGGGTCAGAGCGTCCTCTGAAAAATAAAAATAAAAACAAAAGCATGTAGTGTGTCATTAGAATGTGGGGGGATCAAGTTCACTGTTTGCTGCACATGACGGGCAGAATAAAAAAAAGTTTTCTAAAAGTATGCAAAGTAGGTGAATACGTCACATGGGGTCAGAAGTCGTTCACCAGTCTCCACCCCGTTGACATCTGTTCACGAAAGGACCCACGTCCTGCATCTGTCTCCATCATGTTTTCACAGAGGGACGTGTGGAACTGTAAAATAAACATAAAAAATCTTTTTGTTCGTTAGTAAAAGAAATCGCAAGCGCAGACCTGTGTTCATCCGAAAAGAGGGAAGTTGAGGTCAGTTTGTGTGTGTGTGTGAAATCATAAACAAGCTGTGATGCAGCCTGTGTGAGGGCCTCAGTTACAACCCCCCCTCAGCAGCCAATGATAAGAGCACAGCTGAGCTGAAGTTAACACCAACAAAAGAGGGATTATTTAGAATGTCTGTAGATGTGACCTGCACTCCGTCTGGAGTGGAAATCTATCAAATACTTAAACTACATGTGAGATCTCTTCCTAAAAATGTAACTGGGCACAAGTTTGAAAGCAACAATAAATCTTAAGGTGTCTTGCTGTCAGATGTTGCACAAGACAGTAAAAGAATAAGTTTTTCTTTTATTGTCTGGTACATACAGTAATTATTATTACTTCTCTCTAATAGTCGTCTTCCCTTTAATAGTCATTAATAGTCTGTTTCAGTCAGTTTCAGTCTTCCTATGGTCTGGTTTTGTTTTTGTTTTGTTTTCCTATAGTCTGTTTTTTTTTTCCTACAGTCTGGCCAGACAAACCTATAGTGTGCACAAATCCTTTTTAGAAACATAGAGGATTTTATTACTGAATATGTTGCAAATTGAAATAGTTTAAACCCATCAGACTGTAAAGTCATGCAGCAGTTGTCATTTAGCTGTTTGTCATAATTTGAAAATCATTTTTTTAAGCAAAAAGCGATTCTTCATTGCGAGCAGATAAGCATGAACATGAATTTGAGCGTGTATCAGCTGTAAGCGTGTTTCTTCATTGCGTGTATGAATGTGTGTGTGTGTGTTTGCGGTACCGTCTTGTACGTCACGTGAAAAGGAACCGTCACCTTCCTCCTTCCCCAACCATCAGTCTGATGTGAGCGTCAGTGGGTGAAGCCTTTCAATGGGACAGTTGTTCCTCGATGACAGACCTTTCCTGGATCCTCAGATGCAGCTCTATTGGGCCGATCACGTCTGAAGCCTCTCCTGTTGTTTCAACCAGTGTCTGTGTCAGAGCACGTCTTCTCTGCTGTTTCTCTCTCCTTGTTTTCCTTTGCTGATTGTCATAAGCAGGTGTCTGTGTCAGACACACACGCTTGTAGTAGCTGGTTCATCTGATGAGCCCAGAATGTGATGGCTGCAGACGTTGTGGGAGTCTGTGAGGCGTCCATGCTGTGGTCTGTGTCCTCCAGCTGCTGTGGTGTCAGAGCTTCCACCCTGTTCTGGTTGTTGGTCGGCGCTTCTTCTCCTTCGGTTCTTCTGCTGATGGTGGGAAAGGAGTCCAGATCCGGATTTACCCTCATCGCGCTCAGTTCTGCATTAGAATAGAGAGCAGAAAGAATGGGAGCATTTGCTCTTGACATGATATGTGTGTGTGGTGTGTGTGTGTGTGTGTGTGTGTGTGTGTGTGTGTGTGGCGAGTGCAAACAATTCTTCCCCAGAGTTGTTATCTTCTTTTTTTTTCGTTACTTTCATGTCTCTTTTGTTTCTTTTAAGGCTTTTGTTTTGATAGTTTTGCTTTTTCAAATCTCATCTTTTGTATCTAACTTTTCTTTTAAGGTGCATATGTCTTTTACACAAGTGATTCTCCTTTTGAACCCATAACCAGTTTCCCACTCATGGAAACATGAAACGCACTAATAACCGTATTTACTTTTTCTTTTATAATTACTTTTACTTTTGTAATGCTGCAGTCTGGTGGTGGAGACTTAGATCGCCCCGAACCCATCTTTCAGAGTCCTGGCGGTTTTCTGCCTTAGACTTTTTTGTGTTCCGGCCGGAACCTTTTTTCGAAATTTCTCTTCCACGGACGTCTCCGTAGAAAGGGAACCGCTCAGATCAGCGACAGGGTTCTCGGAAGTGGTCCCTCACCGTCAGGCCCCTCTAAGACCCGGGTCCCTCGTATCTCAAAACCACTTCCCCCTGCAAACGCGCTCCGTATTTCAGAAGCCGTCTTTTATTTCTTGTCCACTCCCTTTGGACTGCGCTCAGATCTGCACACTGGTCTGTATCCTCAGTACAGACAAAACAAGCTCGGTCCCACGAGCCAACCCTTAGCAACCACCGTCTCGACCACCAGGGCAGACTTTGACCTAATTAATTTTACCCGAATATTAAATTTAAAATAAAAAAAAATTGTTCTGTCCTAATTATTATATTTTAGATGTTTTCAGCCAAATAGTCGTTTTAGAAATATTATCATCTCTAGTCCTAATTATGTTTTCTTTTATGTTTTAGTCTAGTAGGGGATGCTTTAGAATTAATTGTTATTTGCCTTACTTTCCCTAAACCAAATGATCAGAGCCAAGTAAACCCCGAATACCTTAAAACCAAATTCAAATCGTTTTTTTTTGTTGTTTTTTTTCATTAATAAGTCGCAACAAAACGGAATCTCTCTCACCGGGCCGAGTAGAGGTTGGATTTTGTGTTCGTTGGATCTCGTCGGAGGCAATCCAGACGGGTGAGCAGTCCTCCCACTCAGAACAGCTGTAGAGGTTTGGAGGCTGAGCGACCCTAGTCCTCAGGACTATCGTCCCTGGCCACACCGTCCAGACGACCTGCAGCGGGATCCTGTTCGTAGACGCCAATTTCTGTGGTGGAAATTTTCCATAAAGAAGTAGATGAGAGAGAGTTGTCCTTTTGTGCGATTTATTGAAATAATAAAGAAAATAAAAATAATGGGGAAAGCAAATAAAAAGCATGGATGTTGATCGTGCACATCAACAAACCAAAAACCAGCTGGGAGATCAGTGCACACACCACGAAGGTGTGATGCAAAGAGCCCACGATCCTCAAGTTGCTTCTGCCTTTTAACCCCTTTCTCTGGCTCTGGTGGAATGTCTCTCTGCAGCAATAGAATTGTTTGTGCCACCTTATCTCGCTGTGAGTGAGAATGTTTGCTTTCTCACTTCTGCATCATCGTGTCTTGTTATCCAAAGGAAGGAACACCGAGCTTCAAGGCAAGATGCATTGGCTTTAACAGCCTTGTGTCTGGTGGGGAGTCAGATAGGATGGAGCCAGAGTCCGGGTGTAAAAGACAAACATATATCATAAATTATTAGTCAGTCAAATGGAACATCAGATGTTTAGACTTGATGTACGACAGGGCACAAGAGATTATTTGTTTGTGTAAGAATGTTCAGTTCAGTATTGCACCTAACCAGCACATGACGAGTGTGTTGGATAAGAAATAGCACAAGGCAAAATTTTCCCATTACAACTGTCCATGATCATGATCTTGCATATTGCAGCTCTATGCCCAAACCTTTGGCAGTTGAAGCATCTCGGTGGCTTTGGCACATACTTCCTAACAACATACAGTGTAGTGTGACTTTATTGTGAAGCACGTCCTCATCAAATTCAGAACAGATTTCATTCATACATCATTGATCTGATCAAGTGACCCCCCCCCATTCACTCACTTCACACCATTTGTTTCTGTTTCCCACATAGATAGTGCTCACCACTTTATTCTTTCCTATTTCTCTCGTTCTTCCTGCTTGCTGTCTCTGCTCCTCATCCCTACAAATAACTAACAAATTGCCATTTCTCAACACCTGTGCCAAATGTATGTTACGGATCTGATTATTCAAAACAGTTGTTAGGCGGTTAACCAGATTCATTTGCACTATACCCCTCTTCTCTGCAAACCGCAATGATTTTAAATTTGCCTGACCATCTCTCTCATTTACCTCTTCTTCTCTACCTCTACATCTCTTTGTTCTAACGCCACTAACATCCTCTTTTCTTTTCTCCTTTATTCTATCACTTCTTTGACATACTATCACTTCCAGCTAAGTCTAAATCTCCCCATATGTCTCCATTCACAGCATCGTCTGCCTCACCTTTCTTTCTTCCGTTGGGATTTTTCATCATGAATTGCTCACGTTGGCGACTGTCCGCCAACACCTTGCCTTTATTTCTGGCTCATCTGATATTTCTCAGTGATTATTTGTTTTTAATGTTTTCATTATGAATCATTCTCTTTAAAGGTTACGCCAACCGAAGCCCCGTCAGCTCAAGAACCCAAGGAAATTTAAACACTTTGCTAAAGGATCGCTTTTACTTATGTTTAAATACTGAATCGTAACTTCCAGGTTATTCTGTACTTCCTATGATGTTAACCTAGACAGCAACAAGTCTGAATCATAAAAACAGTCTTAACTTCAAGTATTTTTTTACACTGCCTTAACTGACACACACACACACAACCACTATCATTCAATAAACTCCCCCTTCACATACCTCACATCCTGTACTGTATAAAACAACTGTCTAAAATCATGACGTCTCAAAAAAAACATAAGACAGATAAGGAGATAATGTAAATTTATTTAGAAAATGATGGGTTCAGTATAAATGAAAGACATTCTTATTAAAAAAGGCTGTTACATCTGTTTTCTCTGTATATGCACATCTAAAAATAGTCATTAATAATCATATAGAATATGTCAAAGGGTTCTTGGGTAAGATACTGAACCTGGAACCCCTAAGTTTCCCCTGAAGTCTTTGGTCCAATAATGGACAGTGGTGTAACCAGCAGAACAGAACCATACAAGTCCAGACCTTTTACCACTTTTTCAGACTCAAAATCAAATTTGCAATACATTTGTCAACTGGCAATTCAATAAGCAATATTGTCGTTTAATTTGTAAATGCATTTTGCATTTGGCAATTCAATATTAAAAGTGGCAATTCAATACCCAGTTTAAATAGTTAAATGTTCAAATAAACAATAAATAAACTGCATTTTGTATTGTTATGTTTTTTTTTTGTAGTGTTTATTCAAATGGCAATGCATTTTGCAATTGACAACTCCACATGCTATTTGGTCATCCAATTTGAAAATGTACTTTGCAAATGTAAATATTCCCCAGCAAAGTGGTTAGTGCACTGTGCTCCTGTCTCCCAGGTTGTGGGTTCAATCCCCTCTATTCAGTACAGTACATTGAGTTGCCCAGGCTGTCAGGCTGCTCCTCTTCTCCTCCTTCTACCTTCTAAGTCTCAAGTGTTGATTCAATACCTAGTTTCATTAATTTAAAGTTTTAAATAAAGACCTAATCAATTGCATTTCTTTTTCTCGTGCTTGAGAGGAGTCTTAATTTAAATGGGACAGTAGACAGCCAGAATGCATTGCATGATTTGTAAATGAGCTCTAAGAGTGTCAAAATTAGAAAGCGTTGTTCAAACTTGATTGGCCGAGGTTTAACTGTCCTAACCAATCAGAGCCCACTACTGCAACTCCAGCAAACAAACAGTGGAGCCGGCGTTGTAGCTGCCAAGCGCCGCTGAGGCTTTTCTGATGAACAGAATGGAAATAGCATTATTCCTCCACCGTCAGACAGGCCTGTGTGCTGCTGGGTCACCGGTGTCGTGTCTGTCTACCAGAAGTTACGTTACGTAGAACCGCTCAACATAACACCAAATCACAGCGGTGATTGGAATTATGTCATATCTGTTGCATGATGTCAGTTTATGGGGTGAGCTTTTGCTGCAGTGACCGCGGGATCGAATCCCGTTACTTTTTTCTACGTTACTTTTTTCACAACATTTCAAAATATTCCACAGTCAAGTTTAAACCCAAACAAGACTCCAAACAGAACACAGAAATTAAAATTTGATATTTTTTGACAGAACATTGTAGAAATTAAATAAATAAAATTGCAGATTCACAAAATTGCAGATTGACAAATTTATTGCGAAATGGATTTTGAGTCTGAATAACTTTCATTGGGCGTTACACACTGACTTGTTATGGAGAGGATTTTTAAAAAATCAAACAAACCAAGCAGGCTTTTTACTATTGAATCTTAGTTTTGATTTGGTGATTTTTGGGTTGAATGACGATTAGATCTTGTTTTGATTTTTGCCCTGTCAATTAACATTGACAGGGCAATGTTATTCAGCATCTTACGGTCAACCTTATATTTACAAATCTTATTTTAATGTTGATTTGTATAGACCTTTTCACAAGCATTAGCATTAAATGTTGTTTCAACATTACATTAATGGTGTCACAACAATAACTGACATTATTTCAACCACATTTTATCCTTGAAAGTCGGTTGTGTGCCTGCTGGGAAGAAGCACAAGTGAATGGGATCAAACTATTAGTCAAGCTATCAAACACCCACTGCAGCCATGAAGAGAACACCTGGGTCCAGACCAGGCTGCTGGTGAGCCAGCTCTGGCCCATCCCACATTAAGCAGAACCAATAGAAAGACTAGTCCAGAGATCAGAGATCGTGCAGCCCGCTGCAGCCCTGCAGGCATCAAGCAAAGCCCCTGACTGTAACATAAGGGAGGCGTTGGGCAGGACAGTAGAAGAGAAGGCAGCAGGACCATGCACCCTGAGCTGAAGATGGACCACCCACATACCACCAACACCTCATGCACAGACTGCCTCATACCCACATACATCTACTCACCCAGATGTGAACCTACCAACGACCAGGAGACTGTGTGGCCCCAGGCAGGACCCGCGTTGCCAGAGCCTTGGGGAGGATGTCAAACGGTCAATGTTAATACCACAAAGGCAAATCGTGGCCCAGATCAAAAGAGGGCTCTGGGAAAAAACTTCTCATTAGCTTCATTAGACATGAGACATGTGAGAGTCATCAGACAGGAGTCACCCTGACCCAACGTCTAAGCCCTGGGACAACAAATAATGTGTCTTCCTGAAGAGGCGCTAAGCAATATTTTTCAGGTGGTGGTCATCTAAGATGGTGCTGTACCATATTAGTGAAGGGTGGGAGGAGACTGTGGTCTGTGGAATGCAGCTGCATTCACTGACTGTGGTGAACATGGATGTAGTGAACCTGCAGACGGATCCATGGTCTCTGATAGAGACATAGCCAACGTTCTCTGACCAGGGTTTCCATTAGAAAAGCAGAGCCGTCAGTCTGGTCTCTCTGATCTGATTGGGCCAATGGTTCTAGAAGCTAAAGCCCATTTGTTGTCCTGTAGCTCTTTGAGCCCAGGATGGTTAGAAAACAACACAGCTCCAGCTGGTAGTAAGTCCTCAGTCACTAACCTCAAGAGGAGCCTGAGAAAGAATTACAGTCAACACTGTCCTTGATGTCTAACTACTGCACCACACACTTCATTTCCCACATGATCCTGGTGGACTGGACACAGAGCAGCTGGTCTCAGATCAGTTCACACTGAGAGTCGTCTCCACTGCTTCTGGTTCCTCTGTCATTCAGTTGTGGATGAAGCTCTGCTCCCAGTAACATGGAGCAGTCAGAACCTCCACACACACACTGCTGCTGCTTCTACATCTGGATCATCTCCAGCTGCAGAGAGAATGAGAGCAGAGAGCAGATCAGTGAGTGTCTACAGAGACTCCCTTCATCATCTGTCACATCCAGGACAAAGAGCAGCAGGACTTCAGTCGTGTTCAGAGCACAAGTGGAGCAGCTTTCTTTCTGCTCATGTCTTGGACTGAAGCATCAAGTCTGCTGACTCTGCACATTTCCCTCCAGTCCACAGTGAAACAAACTGCTGAGTCATGGCTTTAGAGACGACTTCCTGTTGGTCCATCACAGACAGAGTCGCTGTGTGGTGACCAACATCTTCTCTGCTTTGAAACATCAGCTGACACAGAAACATGAGAAGCTTTGGAGCAAACTAATGACAGAAGGACACAGACACAGATGTGATGACTGGACTTCAGCAGAGGTTCTGCTCTGGACCAGCACCACATGGTTACTACATGGAACCATGGTTCTATCAGCCAGACTGATCTCAGAGCTGTGACACACATGAACCTGATCAGTAGTTAGTGTTGATGCTACGACACTTTGATGAGTGACTGGAGCTTTACAGGAAACACTGGATCTCTGCTGTGACACTAACTGAGTTTAGTCCAATACTGCTGAAAGCAGCACAGACTGACTCCAACCTCTACTGACCTCAGAGTCTGCAGTCCATAGTCTGGACTCTGCACCAGGTCAAGTAGATGCTTCACTGATAAATCCTGCAGGTCGTTGTAGCTCAGGTCCAGCTGTGTCAGATGTGATGGGTTGGACTTCAGAGCTGAGACCAGAGAATCACAGCTGATCGCTGACAAACTGCAGCCACTCAATCTGAATAAAGAATCAAAGATGAAACAGTAGAAATCAAAGAGTCAGTTGAAACCATTCAGTGTCTCATGATGTCGTCATGGATTTCTTTCAGTATTCTGTCACTGCTAGTGTGTAAAGCTGCTTTCTAGTTTGACAGAGAGCTAAGAGGCTCCTATAATAAGTCCAGCACACAGAACGTTCTATTTCATTTACTTTATTAGAGGTGATGCATTTTTGTTTAATATTCATGATTCGAGAACATTCTGAAGTACGAGTTCACCGTCCACATATGGCAAATAATCATGAGATTAAATATGTTAACCTAATGCTAAAAAAAGGACAGTAAAAACATGCAAAACAAAACTTTCAATCATATACTCTTTAGGGAATGATGAAAGAAGGGATCCGCCGTACAGGCAGAACATCTCCCGGTTACTTCCGTTAACACTATGACACTATCCTCCTCCAATCAAACATCATCCACTGTCTGTGGTGTTTGATGATCATTAATGAGCTTCACTCAACTATTTAGTTCTGTTTGTCCTGTTCTGGAGCTGCTGCTGATTCTCTCCTGCTTCTATTTGCTCCAAGAAGATTCTCTGTAGCTGCTTTATACAAGTGTCTTCATTTAGTCTCAGTCAGTTCTAAAAGTCATAGTCAAACATCATAAAACATTTAAATCACATTTTCTCTATTAAACCATCGTCAACACTTACTGACTTTTTTTACTTTGTTCCTTTTAGTCATTGAACAGTTGAATTTGATCAGTCCTGAAGGTGATTTGACCTCATGATGAACCTGCTACAGTTCACATCACATTAAACTAACAAAACTAAAACATGGAGTCTGACCTCAGAGTCTCCAGTCGACAGTGACGACTCTCCAGAAAACCACACAGATGCTTCACTCCTGAATCCTGCAGCTTGTTCCAGCTCAGGTCCAGTTGTGTCAGATGTGACGGGTTGGACTTCAGAACTGAGACCAGAGAATCACAGCTGATCTCTGACAAACTGCAGAAACGCAATCTAAATAAAGAGTCAAAGATGTGGATCATAGCATTAATAATGAGTCAGATTTGTCCTGATCACTGATGTTTAGTCTAAAATGAGCAGTGAATTTGTGCTTGTGTTGTTGTGTCGTCATGATCTCAGCTTCTACACATCATCCACATGTCAGCACAACATTCATACACCTGTTGATGTCAGCACTGATTCACAAGCTGCTGCTGGAACTAGTAGAAAACCAGACGTGTTGGATCAAAGACTTCATCTGTTTCCTTTCATTCATCATCTTCTCTTTAAATCTGAACTATTCTGTGTCGTCTGATGGAAAATGTTCAGACTAATGTTTGGATCAAACTCCAAACTGACAATTTTTGATGAAGTGAATCATCTTTAGAACTGATCCCAGTCAGATGGATGTTCTCTCCTCTGGTTCTATATGGAACCTAGAACCTTCTGTAGCAACATGTCTGCAGCCTCATATTCATGCTCCTGTTTCCTGCTTGTGTCTCTACAAAGTGACATCATTGTCTGACAGGAAGCATCACACACAGGTTGAAGTGTCACCTGTTGATGGAGACAAATTAGACGCCACTAAAGATCCTTCAAGCATGTGGACATGATTTACTCTGAGTCACATTTAACAAAAAAGATGTCAAAAACTTCTGTAGCTTCATAGACTTTATAGAGTCACAACAAACTGTCAATCATTCCTGCAGGTTTCTGACAGAAGTCTCTTTTCATTCTAGATTGAAGTGGAGATGTTTAAAGTGATGAGCTGAAAAACTGTTGCTGAGACATGAACCAGGAAAAACACTGACCTCAGAGTCTCCAGTCGACAGTGAGGACTCTCCAGTCCAGCACACAGAACCTTCACTGATGAGTCCTGCAGGATGTTGTTACTCAGGTCCAGATGTGTCAGATGTGACGGGTTGGACTTCAGAGCTGAGGCCACAACTTCACAGTGCGTCTCTGTGAGTCCACAACCAGAAAGTCTGTGATGATAGAAAATATAAAGTCTATAAATGTGAAGTGACTGTGACACAAACTGACTTCATGAATGTTGATGCTGAAGCAGCGGTAGCTCAGTTGGTCTCATTCATCACAAAGTGTGAAGCTCTGTTGGTTCCACCAGATCCCAGAGATTAGAACCAAAGTGTGTTTGGACAGAACCAGAAGAACCAAAGACAGATCATAGAAACATGTTGCAGACGCTTCATCCACTGAAAGAAACGACCATCAGCTGTGATCACACGTCAACTGTCAAAAGCTTTTAGCAGAAACTCATCAGAGCTAAAGTTTCTCTGTTGGATTTGGCTTGAAGCTCCATGTTAGAATGACTGTTTAGCGGATGGAGACACAGTAGGCTTAAGGCAGAGATGGTGCGAAGAGGTGCTTTAATTTCCACCCAGTGAGCAACATACTGTAAGGATAAATCAAAAAAACAATAACAACAAAAAAAAAAATAAACAATTACAAACGGGCCACAGCCTGTGTGCAGCAGCCTTCCTATAGCCATTTTTTTTTAAAATAATTATAGCCCCAATGAGCACAGATACACTGAGCGAGGCAGCAACTGACCTGAAAGATAAGATCATGGCGAGATTGAGCAGGCAACCCTGAAGACAACTACAACGACTAAGTGAAGTACCATCAGAAAGTCTCATGGAAGATGTGAATGCAGCATTAAGAGCGATCCCTACCACAACTATCACAGAAACCAATGAGCTGATATACATATAGCTCTGAGGGAAGTGAGCCAAATGACAGAGGCCCAGAGAGGTGCAATGAAAAGACTAATGCCCAAGAGGTATAGCCAGATGACCATACCTGAAGCACTCGAAACTGCCAAGCAAAGGCTACAAGCCTTGGCCAGTCGCCTAAAGAGATACACCAGAGACAACGAAGCCAGACGAATAAACTGCTGTTCGCAACACAACCTGCGAAAGTGTACTCTCAATGGCAGGGTAATAACAGCAGAGCAGACCCACCAAGGCTCAGATCCATCAGCCACAGTGATGCACAGTTACTGGTGGATCTGAGGAAAGACCACAGCAACCTCCCTGAACAGAATCCAGTGACTATCACAGTGGCAGACATCCAACAAAGAGTCTCAGGTATGAAAAACTGGACAGCACATGACATAATCCTGACATGATCCACTCTTACTGGCTAAAGAAGCTCACTGCAACCCATGAGCGCCTGGCAGCACAAATGAACCAGCTGCTAAGGGATGGGACTCACCCTGAATGGCTAACCGAAGGGCGAATGATCCTGATAATGAAGGATCCCTCAAAGGGTACAGTCCCATCCACCTACCGGCCAATAACCTGTCTCTCCACAACATGGAAGCTCATGTCAGGCATCATCGCAGCTAAGATAAGTGGGCACATGGGTCAATACATGAGCGAAGCACAGAAGGGCATTGGTAAGGATACCAGAGGAGCCAAACACCAACTCCTGGTTGACAGAACAGTCGCCCAAGACTGCAGAGTGTGACACATCAACCTGTGCACAGCCTGGATCGACTACAAGAAAGCCTATGACTCAATGCCACACACATGGATCACTGAATGCTTGGAGCTGTACAACATCAACAGAACTCTAAGGGCCTCCATTGCAAACTCAATGAGGTTGTGGAGAACCACCCTTGAAGCCAATGGGAAGCCACTTGCCCAAGTATCCATCAAATGTGGCATATACCAAGGAGATGCACTGTCCCCACTGCTGTTCTGCATAGGTCTGAACCCCCTCAGCCAAATAATAAACAAGACTGGCTATGGATACCGACTCCGGAACGGGGCAACCATAAGTCACCTCCTCTACATGGATGACATCAAGCTGTACGCTAAGAATGAGCGAGACATCGACTCGCTGATCCACACCACCAGGATCTACAGCTCGGACATCGGGATGTAATTCAGGCTTGAGAAATGTGGGAGGAAGGGTGACAAAGAGAGGCAAGGTAATCCACACAGAAGGGGTCTCACAAGGAAGAATAGCAGACATTGAGGACAATTACAAGTACCTTGGAATACCACAGGCAAACGGCAACCTTGAACAGGCAACAAGGAATGCGGCAACAGCCAAATACCTCCAACGAGTAAGGCAAGTCCTAAGAAGCCAGCTCAATGGCAAGAACAAATCCCGGGCAATAAACAGCGACGCCCTGCCAGTAATCAGATACCCCGCGGGAATAATAAGGTGGCCAAAGGAAGAGATACAGACCACAGATGTTAAGACACGAAAGCTCCTCACCATGCATGGAGGGTTCCACCCCAAATCCAGCACCCTGAGACTGTACGCTGGCCGCAAGGAAGGAGGCCGAGGACTAGTGAGCGTGAGAGCCACTATGTAGGATGAAACATCCAAGATCCATAAGTACATCAAGGATAAGGCCCCGACAGATGACGTGCTGAGTGAATGTCTCAGGCAGTGGAGAACAGAGGATGAGGGCCTGGAAGAGGGACCATCATGGGAGCACAAGCCCTTACACGGGATGTACCACCGAAACATAACTGAAGTGGCTGATCTCAACAAATCCTACCAGTGGCTTGAAAGGGTTGGGCTGAAGGACAGCACAGAGGCACTCATCCTGGCTGCACAGGAGCAGGACCTGAGCACCAGAGCCATAGAGGCCCAGATCTACCACACCAGACAAGACCCAAGGTGTAGACTGTGCAAAGAGGCCCCTGAGACGGTCCAGCACATAACTGCAGGGTGTAAGATGCTGGCAGGGAAAGCATACATGGAACGCCATAACCAAGTGGCTGGCATAGTATACAGGAACATCTGTGCAGAGTATGGACTGGAAACCCCAAGGTCAAAGTGGGAAACACCTCCCAAGGTGGTAGAGAACGAGCGAGCCAAGATCCTGTGGGACTTCCAGATCCAGACTGACAGAATGGTAATGGCGAACCAACCAGACATTGTGGTGGTGGACAAAGAACAGAGGAAAGCCGTAGTGGTGGATGTGGCAATACCAAGCGATGGCAACATCAGGAAAAAGGAACATGAGAAACTAGAGAAATACCAAGGGCTCAGAGAAGAACTGGAGAGGGCTTGGAAGGTGAAGGCCACAGTGGTGCCTGTGGTGATCGGAGCACTGGGGGCAGTGACCCCCAAACTGGAGGAGTGGCTACAACAGATCCCTGGAAATACATCTGACATTTCAGTCCAGAAAAGTGCAGTCCTAGGAACAGCAAGGATTATAATTAGGATTTATATTTTTTTTATATTTCTTTTTATTTTATTTATAATTATAATTATAATTATAATTATAATTATAATTATAATTATAATTATAATTATAATTATAATTATAAATATAATTATGTAATTACATATTTAGACTTCAAAAACAGGCATACATCTTACATCACATAACAGTAAATATTGTGCATTAGTATTCCTTTATTAGGAGAAACCAAAGGGAAGTGATCCCAAGCCACAGAACGTTTCTTACCAGAAGCCATAGTAAATAGCAATGAACTGATTTTGATTCTAACAGGGCAACAGAACTGGTCGGGAAATGTCGTTTAGAATAAATTTTTCTTTTATAGAGAATAGCGTGCCCAGTTGTTCAAACAGATGAGTGACCTATGAACCGTGGTTTGACCAAACATTCCATTCGGCGCTTTAGATGTCATGTCACGATCACGTGATCAGCACCATTTGGCACACGCCCCGAAACATTGTGCCGAACCACTCTGCTTCGCGTAGGTAAAATAAGCGCCGAAGCGTTTGTATCAAACTGGCCATCCCTAAGGGTCACTCTCTTTAGCCACTGTAATGGAAAAATTTTGCCTTTGTGCTTTTTCTTATCCAACACAGTCGTCATGTGCTGGTTAGGTGCAATACTGAACTGAACATTCTTACACAAACAACTAATCTCTTGTGCTGTCGTACATAAAGTCTAAACATCTGATGTTCCATTTGACTGACTAATAATTTATGATACTGTATGTATTTGTCTTTTACACCCGGTCTCTGGCTCCATCCTATCTGACTCCCCACCAGACCCAAGGCTGTTAAAGCGAATGCATCTTGTCTTGAAGCTTGGTGTTCCTTCCTTTGGATAACAAGACATGATGATGCAGAAGTGAGAAAGCAAACATTCTTACTCACAGCGAGATAAGGTGGCGCAAACAATTCTATTGCTGCAGAGAGACATTCCACCAGAGCCAAAGAAAGGGGTTAAAAGGCAGAAGCAACTAAAGGGTTGTGGGCTTTTTGCATCACACCTTCGTGGTGTGTGCACTGATCTCCCAGCTGGTTTTTGGTTTGTTGATGTGCACGATCAACATCCATGCTTTTTATTTGCTTTCTCCATTATTTTTATTTTCTTTATTATTTCAATAAATTTCACAAAAGGACAAATCTCTCATCTGCTTCTTTATGGAAAATTTCCACCACACCACACCAAGCAGTGCACATGAGGTGAGTACATGTAAATCAATGTCCATCTGAATAATTTAAACCTGTAGATTAAAAAAAAACTTTAAACTATGATTATGGGTTGTATTATTTTTAAATTTCCAAACAATAAACAGTTAATGAATTGATGCACTGTGGAGTTTATTGATAATGGAGACAACCTCCATTACACTCCATCATGTAAAGAAAGGCAGAAGTTCCAGATGTTCACAAACTTTACAGCTGCTTGATCTGATTCTCAACAAAGATGTTTTCTAGGAACCAGTAGTTGATGTTTTCACCCTGTGAACTTTTAGATTCTGTGTGAAGTGTTTCTCTTTAACACTGAGGCTTTAGCTTCATGTTGCTGTAGAATATTAATGATCACATTAACGTTGGACTTACTGACCCTTTCTGCAGTTCCTCACAGCTGGGATCAGTCTCCGTCGTCCCTCCTCTGATGTGTTGTACTGGCTCAGGTCCAACTCATCCAGAACCTCCTCTGACATCTGCAGCATGTAGGCCAGAGCTGAGCACTGGATCAAGGAGAGTTTCTTCTCTGATCTGTTCTCTGACTTCAGGAACTCTTGGATCTGCTGATGAACTGAGTGGTCGTTCATCTCCATCAGACAGTGGAAGATGTTGATGCTTCTGTCTGGAGAGATTATATCACTCCTTGTCTTTTTCAGGTTGTTGATGATTCTGTGGATGGTTTCTGGACTGTTCTCTGTGTGACCCAGCAAACCTCCCAAGATTCTCTGGTTGGACTCCAGACAGAGGCCATGAAGGAAGCGAACAAACAGGTCCAAGTAGCCACTTGGACTCTGAAGGGATTTAAAAATGGTTCTATTCACAACAACCTCCAAAGATGAGAGAGTTGACGGATGAACAAACACCTGTTTTATTCTTTTAAGGATTGATTCTGTGTGTTTGTAGTCTTTCAGGAAGTTCTCCAGTTTCTCCATCTTCCCGTTGGTGTAACAGAGCATCATGTGAACAGCAGCCAGAAACTCCTGAACGCTCAGATGAACAAAGCTGAACATCTTGTCCTTGGTTTTCCTCCCTCGCTCCTGTTTAAAGATCTCTGTGATCACTCCTGAACACACTGAGGCTCCACTGACATTGAACCCACTCTCTTTCAGATCTTCCTCATAGAAGATCAAGTTTCCCTTTAGCAGCTGCTTAAAAGCCAGTTTAGCCAATGACTTGATGTAGTTGCTGCTCTGTTCTGGTCCGTACTTGTCTTTAGTCCGATCCATCTGAAACCCCAGGAACTCTGCGTACATCTCCGTCAGGGTCTTGGGCAGCTCTCCTCCCTCTCTGGTTTCCAGCAGATCCTCCAGAACCGTAGCAGTGATCCAGCAGAAGACTGGGATGTGGCACATGATGTGGAGGCTTCGTGCCGTCTTGATGTGGGACATGATTGTGTTGCTCTGCTCCTCATCTGTGAATCTCTTCCTGAAGAACTCCTCCTTCTGTGGGTCAGTGAACCCTCTGACCTCCGTCACCACCTCAACAAAGTCTCCATGAATTTGATTGGCTGCTGCAGGTCGTGTGGTGATCCAGATGCGAGCAGAGCGTAGTAGTTTTCCTCTGATGAGGTTTGTCAGCAGCTCATCCACTGAGGTGGACTCTGTGACGTCACGTTGACCCGTCTCCTTCTCACTGGTGCTACAGTCCAGTTGGAGGCGACTCTCGTCCAGTCCATCAAACACAAACAGAAGTTTGAAGCTGCTCTTGTCATAGTTGCTGTTTCCTGATGACTGTAGATGTGTAAAGATGTAATTCAGAGCCTCCAGGCTGATGGACTCAGTTTCTGGGATACATTCATGAATGAGCTCTGACAAACTAAACTTCTGTCCCTTCAGTGGATTCAGCCGACGGAAGGTGAAGGGGAAAATCAGATGCACGTCTTGATTGGACCTTTGTTGGGTCCAGTCCAACACAAACCTGTTCACAAGGACTGTTTTTCCAATCCCAGCGATTCCATTGGTCAACACTGTTCTGATGCGTCTGTATTTACCAGGGGGATGTTTGAACAGGTCACTGGGCTTCACTGGCTCCTCTGCTGATCTTTGCTTCTGCTGTGTCGTCTCAAGCTGTTGGACCTCATGCTGTGTGTTGATGTGTGAATCTGGCCCAGCTGTGATGTACAGCTCTGTGTAGATGTCATCCAGACGTTGGTCGACTTCTGACCAGCCTGGTTTCACACATAGAAACTCGTCTTGGAGGTTTGATTGAAGCATCTGCTGGTAATATGTGATGGGCCGTGGCTCTGGTACTGGAACCATCAGATCTGGGTCTAACAAAACACAAAGAAGACAAAGTCTGAGGAGTCAACAAATGTCTCATTTATTGATTCAAGTCAGCCTGAAACACTAAAACGAACAGAAGAACTTTGCCAAAAACATCTGATTATTAAATGTTGGTCAACATTTAACAAACTTAACCTCCAACACATCAGTAAATGTGTGATTGTGTCTGTGGTGTTAAATGTTGAGATAAATCCTCTTACTCTGCAGACAGTCAACCAGCTCCTCCTGCTTCATCCTCCTCAGGAAGTTCACTGTGATCTTCAGAAACGCGTCTGTGCTGCTCTTCCTCTGCTCTTCATCCTCACCATCCAACTCATCCTCATCCTCCCTCTGACTCTCTAAGCATTCTGGGTAATCTGGACTCAGAACCTTTTGCATCTTCTTCAGCTCCTTCTTCACAAACGTGACAATGTTTTCCTCCAGCAGCTGGAACAGAAACCATATGAATGACCTGATCCAACTAAAACCATGGAGCCAAACATCAGATCCATGTTGGACACACTGACATCCACTGGTCTAAAAAGTGCAGCATGGAGATGATTGAACACAACAGATGAACAGTAGTAGTTGTACAGTACAGACCAAAAGTTTGGAAACACCCTCTCATTCAAAGAGTTTTTTTTTATTTTCATGACTACGAATTTTTCATGAAATTGTAGATTCACACTGAAGGTATCAAAACTGACTGACAAAAATGCTTCAAGAGGTAGTCACTGGAAATGGCCTTCCAACATCGTTGAAGGAGTTGCCAGAGATGTTTAGCACTTGTTGGCCCTTTTGCTTTCACTCAGCGGTCCAGCTTGCCCTAAATCATCTCGATTGGGATTAGGTCCAGTGACGGTGGAGGTTATCTGGCGCAGCACCTCATCACTCTCCTTCTTGGTCAAGTAGCCCTTACACAGCCTGGCAACTAAACGCAAACCGGATGGAATAGCATGCCGCTGCAAGATGCTGTGGTAGCCATGCTGGTTTAGTATGCCTTCATTTTTGAATAAATCCCCAACTGTGTCACCAGCAAATCATCCCCACACCATCACACCTCCTCTATGCTTCACGGTGGGAACTAGGCATGTAGTATCCATCCGTTTACCTTGTCTGCGTCGCACAAAGACACGGTGGTTGGAACCAAATATCTCAAATTTGGACTCATCAGACCAAAGCACAGATTTCCACTGATCTATTGTCCATTCCTTGTGTTCTTCAGTCCAAACAAGTCACTTCTGCTATTTGCCTGTCCTTGAAGGCCCGTTCACACAGTCTCCTCTTAACAGTTGTTCTAGAGAGGTGTCTGCTGCTAGAACTCTGTGTCGCATTGACCTGGTCTGTAATCTGAGCTGCTGGTAATTTGCGATTTCTGAAGTTGGTGACTCGAATGAACTCATCCTCCGCAGAGGTGACTCTTGGTCTTCCTTTCCTGAGGCGGCCCGCACGTGAGCCAGTTTCTTTGTAGCGTTCGATGGATTTGTGTTCAAAGTTTTCCCACCCCAATTTTTCTCACTGACTGACCTTCATTTCTTAAACTAATAATAATGGTCACTCTTTTTTCTTTACTTAGCTGCTTTTTTCTTGCAATAATACAAATTCTAACAGTATATTCAGTAGGACTATCAGCTGTGTATCCACCTGACTTCTGCACGACACAACTGATGGTCCCAACCCCATTTATAAGGCAAAAAATCCCACTTATTACCTGACAGGGCACCCCTGTGAAGAGTGTGTGAACCTGTGAAGTGACAACCATTTCAGGGGACAACCTCCTGAAGCTCATCAAGAGAATGCCAAGAGTGTGCAAAGTGACATACAAATATGACATATTTTCAGTTGTTTTACACTTTTTTGTTATGTATTTAATTCCATGTGATAATTCATAGTTTTAATGCCCTCTGTGTGAATCTGAAAAACTCTTGAATGAGAGGATGTGTCTAAACCTTTGGTCTGTACTGTACATGTACAGACCATAAATATGGAGTCCAGGTGTGTTTGGTGCTGCTGGACAGACTGAGCACTGGGAACCTCTGAGCTCTGCTGGTCCACTCTGTGGAGGAACCATGAAGAATGAGTCCACACACAGACACACACAAGGTAAAGGTCCATGAAGTGATGTTGGATGTGAGCAGTGAGTCAGAGACTCCCTGTAGTGGTGAAGGTTCACTGTCAGTCAGTTGCTTCAGTCTCAGCTCTGAACAACATATATCTCTGCCTCCCTCACTGAACAAGGCTGAAGTGTTGGAACAAGGAGTCTGCTGGGATCAGACTGGTTGTACTGGGCAGCTCCCAGTGGGAATATGTTGAACTAGGAACAGTTAACTACTTCCTACATTCATTCATTGTTGGACATCGGCTCTGGTGTCGACACTGGGGACAAACAGTCGTCTCCACTGCAACAACATCACAACTAAAGTCTCCAGTAGTAACTTCAATTTACTGCTGCAAGTGAAGAAGCTTCAAGACATTTGACCAAAACCTTCATGTAGAGACGTCAATAAACAGATTTGATCAGAGATGATCAGCTGCTTCCTTTGATGTCAGCACTTCATTAGAAGAGGAGCAGCCCCTGAGACCCTCTACAGGATCAGAGCTTTAGCTACTGCTGGATGGAGATTTGATCAATTCTCTTTCACATCAACACTTTAAACACAAATCAACCAGATCAAGAAATTGAAACAACACAAATCAGAGATTTGTTTACATCAGATTGTTGAGAATGATTTAAACTAACAACAACTCACTGTGACTCACACAGGTTGATCTTTGAAATTAATAAAATGGGTGTTTGACTGGTCACTCTTGAAGGACACACAGCTGGGTCCAGGTCCAGGTTCAGGTCCAGGTTCAGCAGATCCTCGTCTCTGATGGGACCTGATAGAAAAACACCTACAGTGACGCTCACACATTGAGTCCTAAATGAGCAGTAACAGTAAATCAGTGATGTGTCTGTGACTTGGAGACAGAATCATCACCTCTGAGTTTTGTTCTGGTTCTCATGGTCCCCACACAGACTGGTTTTAGAGGGAGGGGCTCCTTCCTCTCTGTCCTCACACTGGTTCATGCTGCTAGATTCACACTTTCTACCTTCATGTGGAGAAGAAACACAAATCATTGATCTGCACATCAACTTAAATCCATCATCATCATCAGCTGCTGCTGCTTCTTCTGTGGTTCATATCAGTGTCAGCTGACACTCACAGTTGAGTTTGAGGTCTTTGGATTAAACTACTACCAAAACTCCAGTCGTCATGTTTTAGTACTTCAAGGTTATGGTTTTACGACAGAAATATGTCAGAATAAAAAAGAACAACCAGAGGGTCTGTTTGAAAACTTGGAAGCTCGTCTCCTGGCATCTGGGACTTTTCCTGCCTTTGCTTAAATTGAACTGGAAGGATTCTGTCTGTGGGTCACTATCTCTCACAAACACATGTGAGGAGCATCAGAGCTCAGCAGCAACACTCTGTCCAACATGGTTCTAGAATGATTTCAGTGTGATTTGACAAATTGTGTTCAAGTGTTTTACAGAACCAACTGAATGAACCGCTTCTATGAGCTTTTTCTAACAACAAGACTGTGATGAAGGTGAACTGGTCACCAGCACTTACTGTAGACAAGGCTTAAACCCAGCAGAGCCTGGTTTCCTCGCTCACTGTTTCAGAACCTCAGTGTCCAGCAGCTCACCTATTTATATAGGTGTCCAATTTACATGTCTGTTAAACATCAAACTGTTTTCAGATACTACATGAACAGCTCAGATACTAAGTTTTTTTAAGCAGATCAGTTTCATTTAATTTTTGTCTGTCTGTGACGTGTGGACAGACAAAAATGAAATGAAATAGCACTGGCTTCGTCAAGACACTAGAGATGGGAAGTTCAATTCTTTTAACTGACTCAGATCTTTAATTCTAGAGCAATAAAGTGAACAAATCCTTTCAATTTACAGTAGGCAGCGCTGCGGTTCTCAAACACTACATACTGAAAACATCATAGTTTGCTTCAGCGGACAAATTATAATATACAAAATGCCACAAGTAACTCAAACCATTTGAAAACCAAGGAAAGCAAATACACACCAGAAAAATTGTTTACCATTTTCACCATTCACTGAAACACCATTGTTTTTTAATAGTGCAACGGTCAAGTGACAAATAAACAAACGAACGATCCCTGAGAATCTGTAAGATGAATCCCAAAGGAACTGTAGAACTGCTTGCTAGAGAGCCTGAGCTGTGAACGATGAACGAGAACGATATACAAAAACTCTTTGAATGAGAAGGTGTGTCCAACCGTGTGTGTGCCCCTCAGCCCCCCTCCCCCCTTTAGAACGCGCTGATCATAACCTGGTTCATCTCTCCCCTGCTTACACTCCAGTGGTGAAACAGCAGACACCACAGGTTAAACCTGTTTAAGATTTGTTCTAGATTTGACTCTGCCCAGTCCCCAGTCTCCATCCACACGGCCTCCTCTTCACACCTCTCCAGTCCAGGCGTCTCCTCCCAGCTGCAGCTGTTCACACTCAGCACCATGCAGCTCCCTCTGCCCTTCTGACCACAACAAAGGGTCCACAACAACCCACAAGAGCAGGAGTACAGGGGGTCATCTTCAACTTTGTAAGATGATGTGAGGATAACCACCTGTTTCTAAACATCAGCAAAACCAAGGAGTTAGTGCTTGACTTCAGCAGGTCCCCTCCACCACACACACGGTGAACATCCAGGGCTCAGACACTGATACCTGGGTGTTCACCTCAACAATAAACTGGTCTGGTCAAACAACACAGACTCTCTGTATAAACAGGGCCAGAGTGGCCTCCACCTGCTGAGGAGACTGAGGTCCTTTGGTGTGTGCAGACAGCTGCTAAGGACTTTCTATGACACTGTGGTGGCCTCAGTAGTCCTGTATGGAGTTGTGTGCTGGGGGGGGGCAGTACAGGCAGAGACAGGAAGAGACTCCACAAGCTGGTTCAGAAAGGTTCTGGTTCTGTCCTGGGCTGCACACTGGAGTCCATGGAGGAGGTGGTGGACAGAAGGATGCTGTAAACTAACATCCATCATGGAGAACCCCTCCACCCCCTGCACCACTGTAGAGGCTCTGAGCAGCTCCTTCAGCACCACACTGTTACACCCACAGTGCAGGAAGGAGCTACTGCAGGTCATTCCTCCCCACAGTCATGAGACTCTACAATACAGTACTACAGTGACGCACAATTGTCACGACCTGTTGTTTCCCTTTCTGTTGGCATTATAGGGAGGGAATGCGGTGGAGACAGACGGTGACAGCACCCGCTCCAAGCGGGGAGAACTACGGCTCTCACGGAGCCGGGAGGAGAACACGCTCACACTGAGCGGAGGCTTCAGGCACCACGGCCGACGTGCTTCCAGCACACAGCTCTCTGTGTAATCCCTTGCACAGACACCTGGCCGCAACCGGCAGACCAGGTCGCAGGGAACACAGGAGAGGGAAGACCCCAAGTGCACGACCCAACACAGAAGGTACAATTAACATTAACGATTTATTTAAATACAACAAAAACTCACTGCACCGCAGGACTCAGTTCAACACAAAGGAAGAACTAAAAATCACTGCATTGCAGGAAAACGATAAACAACCTAATTCACTATCTAAAACTAAACGCTCCGTGCACTACGGGCAAAATCCTAAACATGAAACATAAGCCCTAAACATGAAACATGAGACACTCACAAACTTACGTGGTGGGACAGGACATAAACAAAACCAAAACTCCTTTGCATCAACAGCTCTCCTCAACGTAACAACGGGGTAGCATCCAACTACACCGAGAGTACACACCAGCAATGTGTCAAACAAAAAACATCCCTTAAATACACAAACCAAACAGGTGGGTCAACTAATTACACAGGAAATTAAACTCAAACACAGACCCACCAAAAGTCCCAGGAGCGCCTCTAGCGGCGCGGAGGCTGAATGTCACAATTAGAGCCAAAAACGTTTAATCAGACAATCAATTCTGCCTTATTTTAAAAACATTGAGCTCTGCTTTGTTATATTTACAGATGTAATAAATATCCAGTCCATCTGATCTTTGTCTGTTTCTGCCTAAGATCAGTAGAACCAGCAGCACGCTGCCAAAAAGTGAGTGCGAATATCTTTCTGGTTTCAGACTGGTACAAGAAGATGATCAGATGGACTGGGTGTTAACTAAATCTTTAGAACACATTTAAGGTTAAAATGAGGCAGAAATAAGGGTCTCATCAAAACAGAGGCTCGAATCACTTTTTGGCATTGTGAACACAGCATCTTACTGGTTCTACTGGCCTCAGACAGGTACAAGCAGTGATCCAGGGAACTTAAATCTGTTAATTTAACCCAGTAGATGACAATGAAGTTAAAAATGAAGCAAAACAAGCTTCTGATCAAAAGATATTGGCTGTAATCACTTTTTGGCAACATGAAAACAGCATCTAACTGGTTGTACTGATGTCAGACAGGTACAGACATTGATCAAGTGAGCTGAATGCTCATTAAATGGGTTAATATGAACAAGGAGAGCTCCATTGACTTAAAATGACACAGAAATAAGCTTCTTATAAATATAAATTGGCTGTAATCACTTTTTGGCAACGTGAAGACAGCATCCTGGTTGAACTGGTCTCAAACAGATGTACAGTAGAAAGTGATAGGATGTACTGGATGCTCATTAAATCTGTTAACCCAGCAGAGCTCCATGAAATTAAAATAAGGGAGAAAGTAGCTTTCAGTAAACAGATATTGGCTTTAATCACTTTGTGGCAACATAAAACCAGCATCTTGCTGGTTTTATTGGTCTTAAGCAAGAACAGACAAAGGCCTGATGGACTGGATATTTATTACATCTGTAAGTATAACAAAGCAGAGCTCAGTGTATTTAAAATAAGGCATAATTGATTGTCTGATCAAACACTTTTGGCTCTAATAATCATGTTTAGGCAACATGAAAGCATCTTACTGGTTTAACTGGTCTCATACAGGTATTAAATGTGGTGAAATAACTCGGTGGTCACTGGTGCAGTTTCAATCAGACACAAAATGTAAAAGAAACATGTTGCAGCAATATTGAGTCGTAGATCTGAGTCCTAGCGTCATGTCATAGAGTTAGTCACAATTGCTGTGAAGAGAATTACGATGACTATTGCGGTTATTTAGACAAAATCTAAAAGACGTGACATCACTACAACCACTGAAAAACATGTAGCGGATTATATTTACAAGTTATGGCTGTTTGAAACCTAAATATGCAGCGGTAGTCTTACACAAACCGAGCTAAACGCCTTAACGAGGAGTTGCGCTCTCTCGCATGTGGCAAACGATTTCTGGCAGACAGTCACTTTGTGGCACGACAACGACAGTAAAATTCTGGCAGACAGACACAATACCGGTGACCCAGCAGCACACAGGCCTGTCTGATACTAGTCACTAATATATATTGCTTCCGAATGCGCCGCGTCAGCGCCTTGGTTGCACTGCGTGAAGAGTGTGTTACGTCCTTCTGGCCTGTAGGTGGCGATTGACTCCCACTTTTGGTCCTAAAACAGCGTAGTTGACTATGTTATATAGCCTCTAGAACAACCAATGACAGGTCTTGGGTGGCCTAGTGGTTAAGATGCATGGCTGCAAAACTTTTTGTCAGGGGTTCAAGTCTGAGTGAAAGCAGTCTTTTAATTTTAATTATTGGAAAAACAGCGTCTTATCATCATCATGTGACTCAAGAGATGACAACCTTGTATTACTTAGTGCATGTACAGGCTACAATTTTCTTTACGTTTTATTCTTCTTTAATGCACCACACGGGAAGACAGTACGGCACATTTACACTTTTTTCTTTACGCCGCTCTTACCCAACGCGTGTCACCTTTTTCCTGTCCCCCGTCAACAAGGGCAGGTAGGAACTAATGTTAATTACAGATAAAATCACAGTAGCTGAAATGCCACGTTTGCCAAACATAAAATAAAAAAATAAAAAGGAATACTAACTAAGGTTACACTACTACAATTTAAAAAAGTGAATAAGGATGATCTAGACCAGAGGTCTGCCACCGGTAACACCCACATTTCCAATGAAAAAAACACACTGGGAGACACGGAGGGCGGCAATATTAATCATTTGATAACATTCAACATTTGTTTTTTAATCCAAAGAAGACATATAAGTCAGGGCTCAGGTTTAACATTTTATATTTTATTGACAGAGCAACCCGTGCGGCATCACCAGTCAATCTGGAAACGCATTCATTGGTTAGGACACTTTAGGTGTGTGAACTGGGGAGGAGACAGCAGCAGCAACTGAAGAGCGACTGAGTTGATGTCTTCCCCGCTGACAGACGCATTCATTTGATAATGCACTTACCTTGGCTGACAGTTCAGTTGAAAAACACACTGAATCTTTATCAAACCGTCCTTGAATAACATCTATTAACTGCAGTTTCTTCCTTGATTATCCATGATTATTATGGAAGAAGCGCAAATTATCGCCAGTCCAAATTGTGCAATTAATACTGTGTTTACAATAAAGGTAATAAATAATAATAATAGTATTTTCAAATTAAAATGCACTGCATATTTTAAACGAATGTCGAAGTACTACAAATAAATTAGACCAGAAAGCTGCGATAAATAAATACGAGAGTAAACACATGTAGAACAAACTACTTGCTGCATTAATGAGTCTTAGACCTGCAGCTGATCACGCCGCCCGATGCTGCCCAATCTCCCACAGAGCTTTGTCCCGGAGCTGAGGTATTCCTCACCTGCTGATCAAGTAGTAGCAACACATTAGCATGTCTATGCGCCTCTACGAAGAAGGGGGAAGGGATGTGAAGTTTGCCTATGCGACTGTGAGCAAACATGAGACAAACCAAAGTTTGGTCGAACTCAGATCCAAGTCATCTGAGTACAAAGCACATCACATATCATTCGATCTCGTGTTTCATTCAAGCAGTCTGGAGCTCTCTGCTAAGACTGCTGCCCCATGACCCATCCACGGATGAGCTTCGATTAAAAATTAAAAGCAGAGGTTTTTGTTTTTCGTTTTTCTCTAAACAAAAAAACAGTTTTAAATCCAATTCCGTGTGTTTTTGTTAAAAATATTTTTGCGGTGCTTTTATTCAAATCTGTTTGCCGCCCATAGCAAGAGACTTGAGAAAGCCGGTGAAGGTGGATGGATCGGAAATGAAAGTTTTGAAATGTACACAGGCCGAACAAGTGATTTCAGCCACTCAGTTACAATGACACGCACAGTCAAAACAAATTCTTGCTACATCTAGTGCGCCACTCCCTAGTTCCTCTCGTAGCCTGCATTTGCACATCCATACATTTGTGTATTGGTCACGCTCTGTCTGGACACATGACTCCGAAACACGTCACGTGTTTGTGGAAAGGTTTGATGTCTCCACCAAATTATAAGCAGAGGTAACGAGAGAACAACTTTTTTTTTTTCTGTTTGTCTTTAAACAAAAAAAACATCAACTCCAATTCCGTGTTTTTTTGTATCAAACAAATATTTTTGCCTGTTTTGTTGGTTTGTTCGGCGGTGCTTTGATTAAAATCCGTTTGCCGCTCATCGCAAGAGAGGCGAAAACACCGGTGAAAGTGGCTGGATGGACGGATGGGAAATCAAAATGTTAAAACGTACACGGGCTTGATTGATCTCAGCCACTCAGTTACAATGACACGTACAGTCAAAACAAGTCAAACTGCAGGTTTGCAGACACAGATTAAATGCGTACGAACAAACATGTTGCTGTAATGCGTCGCTGTTGATCTGTTGAGTTCTGGCGTCCTGTCAAAGTTACGATCGACAACTGCTGTAAAACAAATTCCTATGATTATTACGGTTATTTACATAAAATCTACGACTATTGAAAAACATTCATTAACAAGTTGTGGAAGTTTAAAATCTAAATAAGCGTCTGTAGTCGCAGATGGACTGTGCTCTACGTCTTTACTTGGCCGTGCCCATTCAAATTATATTAATTAAACCGCGACGCATAATCATGGTATTATGTGAAGTCAATATGTTGTATCAGATGTTAGAGCGGTGGGTGTGTACATATTCTTAAGATACGCCTGCTATTTAAAGATACGAAAAAGCTGAGGAGAATGAAAACAAAAACATCTTGCTGTTGTGGCGCAGGTCTGTTCTAAACGACACAGAACAATTATAACTTTGCAGTGAACAGAAAATAACTAAGCCATCAACAAGTTGTTGCTCTTCACACTCCCCACGTTTGAGCACACATCAGATACTTAATAGTAAAAACTTAATAGTAAAATAGGTCTGGTGTAATATATGTGTGATAGGTAGAAATGAACGTTGGAAAGTTGGACCTCAGTTGTGCTGTAGCGCTTTGGAGGCTTCTGATCAATGCTGCGCCACCTGTTGGTTAAAACGAGACTAACGTCCTGATTTTTTTCAGCCGGCTGCAGGATTAAAAATCTTTAGTCAGCGACCCACCTGCTGCACCGTGGCAACGCAACGGTACTGCAGTGAGAACGCTAGTCACTTTGAATTATTATTATTATCATTGTTATTATTATTATTATTTATTTTTAAATTTTATGATTATACAGGACCACAAAATCAACATGTTGATATATGTTCGAAAGTACTGATTTACTGTACAAACACACTTTACATTACACATACATATACACAATAAAACTACACACTGTTCACAGTTCATGCAATGCATATGATGCATTGCATGAACTACATGAACATAATGCATAAGTCTTTATTTAAACGTTTAATTAATGAAACTGGATATTGAATCAACACTTTTTAATAATGCATTTCCACTTGAAGAATTCATTTACAAAATGCATATTGAATTGTCAATTGCAAACTGCATTGCCATTTGAATAAAGACTACTGTACAAAAAACGAAATGCATTTTTTTAAATTTTTTTATTTATACATTTAATTAATAAAACTGAGATTGTGAATTGTATTTTGAGTCTGAAAAACTTCCATACAGGCAACGTTCAAACAGCGTCAGACTGATTGTAGTTAAACAATCAAAATTGTTTACATAGATCCTGTAGTGACGGAGAAGCCAAGGTGCTGCACCGTGGTCAAGTTAGTTTGACGTTGGGCACCCAACAGACATTCGACGGAAAGTACCTCGTGTTCGCTTCGCGGTCACGAAACCGCTCGGCACATGAAGATGTTGACTTAGGGACCGTCGATAAATTATTTGGATTTTCACGAAATTAATTATTCAATAGCGTCCAAACCATATGACCTACTGGTTCAAAACCTTCTCCAAAATGTGTGTCTACATCTTCTTCACATGGCACAGCCATTGTGAAGCTCCAAAAACATTTTGGAGCAGGCTTTGAACTAGTAGGTCATATGGTATGGATGGTATTGAAATATTACAGTAATATTTATACTAAAATATTTCAGAAAAATATGCAACATCACTATTTCCATATAGAAATGGCTGTGCCTTGTGAAGAAGATGTAGACACACATTTCGGAGCAGGTTTTGGACCAGTAGGTCATATGGTTTGGACGCTATTGAAAAATGAATTTCTTGAAAATCAAAATAATTTATCGACGGTCCCTAAGTCAACGTCTTCATGTATGGAGCGGTCTCGTTCTGTGTCCTCGTAGCGAACACGAAACACGGATCGCTTGTTCAAACACGGACCGCTTGTCTGGAGGTACTTTCGATCGAATGTCTGTTGAAGGTCCAACGTCAAACTAACTTCACCGCGGTACGTGACGCTTCCTGCTTCAAACAACTGAACGACGAGCGTCACCAGTTAACATAGCCGCTGGAAAGCTCAGAACACCGACAGGAAAGCAGAAAAGCACCACATCTCTGGACCTCAGTCAGTCTGAGCGGTCAGTACCATCGACTGTGAGCTCAGAACCAGAACCAGGACAAATAACAACTCCTCACATCCGCTTCTGGTCAGTGTTAGTTTGACGGAAGTGGATCGTGTCTCTTCTTCCTCTACATTAACAAACAGACTCAGTAACAGTAATGTTGTTAAACTCACTCACCTCCTCTTTTCTTCTTCTTCTTGGTGTTTATTTATCTTTTGTTCCTTCTGCTCTATTTTCTCACAATGGAGTGTGAACTCGACGACACTTTTGGTATTCGCGCCTGTACCTGTATCGTGTGAACAATGAAACTTCTCTGCAGGAAACTGAGTGAGTTTCCAGGAACTAATTCTTAATGTGTGACGCAGCACGTAAACAGTGAATGTTATATAAAACCCGTTAAAGCCTCCAGCTGATCAGTTGGAGCCAGTAACATGTTTACGTTTTTCATCTCCTGATGTCTTTACTGCTTAAAGTGCACAGTGCTGTTCCTAGATGCATTGATAGAAGTTAATTGAGTTGATTCCAGCTTGTATTTGTGTTATTCTCTACTGACTCGTGGGGCCGACTAAGCAGCTACAGGTTCAATGTCTTTGTCTCCAAGGTATTTAATTATTGAGACGTACACAATGATTTGAGCAAAGATGCAACATATTTCTAGATTTGTGTTGATTATACTTTTAACTATGGAAAAGTAAAATTGATTTGCTCCCAACTAAGAATTACACTTTGGAGCAAGGTTAAATTTTTAAAAATCATGGGTTCTCATGTTTTTGACTTGTCTAGGTAAAAAGTTAAAATATTGATCAGTATTTAATCAAAGTTAAAGATTTTACTGAATTTATGCCTGTGCTCTGAGGAAGAGCAAAACAATTAGCTGTAAAGTATTGGAGTAATGTCATAAGTAGGATTTTTTTCAGTGTAGTCCACCTGTGAGCAGCTACATGACAGTAGCTACCTCCTGTTTTCGGTTTGCCAGAATCTCTTTGAGGCCGACCGATAGTCCTCCTCCTGGGCCACCTGGGATGTACCAGTCTCACAGGTTAACATGACTGTGTAATTATTGACTTGTATAATTTATCAAATGGCTGTAATATAATATATGTGGGAAAAGTAACTGCTAAAATAATTGACGAAAGAAAATGTGGCTGTGATACCTCTGAATCTGAATTGTACTAAATTAAAATAACCTGACACCTGACAAAGTTTGTCCCAGAACAGAGGAACAAACACACACAGCTGTGAAGTTACTGGTTCCTCCACTTAACCGTGGAATATAACATGACTGACTTCAAAGCCAAGTCCTTCCATCATCAGCAGCAGCAGCAGTCAGATGAGCTGAGGATGAAGCCAGTGTGTCATGAGGGATACATCCATTATCCCACTGATAACTGAGCAGGTTAGAAAGCACCAATAGAATGATTCCACTGGTCCACACATGCTCTCATACGTAGCAGGTACCGACTGTGGGAGGAGGAACAGGAGAACCAGCACAGACTCATGGGTGGAGAACAGATTAAATTGTACTGGTGAGAGATGGATTCATGTTTATGGGGAAGTTGAGGCCCAGTCTGTGGTCATGTAGTGTCACTGCTGCCTGCTGCCAGCAGAGGACGCCACATGCACAACAGCTGAAGCTGTTTGCAGTGAGGAGGAAGTGAGTCCTGATGAAACTCTGACAACACAGACAGAAAGGCCAAGAGCCAAGTCAGTGCAGATAATGACTGACAGCTCACATCATGTGAAGTTACACAAAATGCTGCTAAGGCTTTAAGACAACAAGCATGAAGCTGATGTTATTTTACAACAACCTACATCATTGTGCGGCACCCAGTGGGAAGTGTTTTGCCAGAAGTGGGGCTTGAACCTAGAACCCTCTTATTCCCAAGTCAGTGATCCACCTACTGAGCTACATCTGCACAAGAATCACCAGGAAGATGAAACCTTTCTCAGTGTGAAGAGAACCAAGCGTGAAGATCATTTATTTAGTGAGTTTATATCCTATTATTTGAGCCATCTACATGTACAGTATATGGTTCAAACACACAAACAACTTTGTCTTTAAGCCAATTGGTGTGTGTGTGTGTGTGTGTGTGTGTGTGTGTGTGTGTGTGTGTGTGTGTGTGTGTGTGTGTGTGTGTGTGTGTGTGTGTGTGTGTGTGTGTGTGTGTGTGTGTGTGTCTTTATTGGAGGGAGCTACTCCGCTTCTAAATATAAGTTAGGTTGAACTGAGCAGAATGTTGTGACTCAGTGGTGGTACAGTATGGAAGAGGAGATGGTTCGCATGAACATGTGATTTCCCATGTGTGTGTCTGCTGCTTGGTGAACTTCCTGGAAAATGTGTTTCTCTGGTTATCTATAGTCTAGTACACTGATCTGATTGTCTGGTAATCACAAACCGAGGTCCTCACACGCAACATGCTCACGTCCACGTTGTCTAATATGTGAACACTGGAATCTGTCATAACCTGGACTTTTATTTTGCCACTTCCTGTTTCATTTTCATGCATTTCCAGTTTTGTCCTGTCATGTTTAGTTTAGCTTTACTTTTTTGTCACTGATTTTCCAGTCATAGTAATCAGTCGTAGTATTTAGTCTCTAGTACTCACCATGTCTAGTTGCCAGACATGTTCCTCGTGTAACCTAGTGTCATCAATTACTGGCTTATAAATGATGAAAAAGTGAATCTGCTGATTTCTCATAAGCAAACCAAAGCTGCTTTATCTGTATTAGATTTTTGATTTTCCATGTCAATGAAATTATTAAAGGACTATTCAGCAGTGGCTTAAAATGCATGTTCTGAACTAGTTACTACTGTGTTTATAGTATATGGAACCAACACACAATAAACTACACTGCCTGTTAATTGTCCATTTTATGATCTCTGGGTTTTCTTGAGAATCCAATAAAATGCAGCATGTTCCCTCAGCATCGCTGCTGTTCCTGCACTGAGTCCAGTCAGGAAACTTTCCTCTGAAACACCAGTCACACTTGATCCTGGTGAGACGCTGAAACCAGCTGTGTAGAACTCAGTGCTGTGGTTCTCCATGAGCCTGGACGGTGTGAGGAGGACACGGTGAGTCCTGGTGAGTCACAGTCACCTGCTTGTGTCCGTCCCTCCTCCACTCTCTCCCCCTGGGGGTTATTTTTGCTGTCATGTCAGGCCCCACGGCTCAGACCACGTGTACACACTGAACCACACACCCTCCGCCTGGTTCCACTCGTCCTCAGCTGACACTGTGGGACCGAGCAGACCTCACCAAAGGAAAGTGGAGTGGAATCTGCTGTAAACTGAGACGAACAACAGGCTCACAGACAAACACATTTACACACTGGGGAAACAAACACACAGAGAAAGCTTGTTTTACTTCAGCATGACGGACACCGCGGCCGATGACGACAAGGACCCTGATATTGAGCTTTTTGTGAAGGTGTGTGTTCTGGAACGTGGACACTTTTCTCCACCTTTCTCAGTCTTGTCCAGTGTTTGACCTCTGACCTTTACTTTTAAACAGGCTCCACTATGAGTCACATCGGATATTTATTGTGTTTATTGGTTAATGTTTTCACAATGAGTCATTCTGTTGAATGTAACCACACAAAAACCCTGTCAGCTGCATTCAAGGACCCCCGGAAATTTGCTAAACAATTCCTTTTGCTTGTCTTCTACTATTGTAATCTCAGCCTTCCAGGTTATTCTGTACTTTCTATAATGTTAACCTAGACAGCATTAATGCTAATTCATCAAAACAGTCTTAATGTCACAATATTTTCACAGACCAGTGTTCCGTATTAATTCGTGACTTAACTAGCGACCGACTTCTGAGCGCTGCACTGGTTGCTCTTAGTGACGGCAGCAGTTTGAAGCAGGAAGAAGCATTTTATCTGTCCATGACGATGCCGTGTAAATGTTGTGTTAATGTCTTGTCTGTACACGATTTCAGTAAATGTAGTTGTACAAGAAACAATCTGACAGTTTGAACGTCGCTCGTGTTGTAGTTACATGTTTGTCACATTGTGCAGAAGCAGAGTAGCTTCTCATTCATTCTGGTCAATTTAGTTATAGTTATTCAGTGACGTCTATGTTTTTGTTTTCTTGTCCATGAGCTTTTCTGTACGACATCAAACTGTTATTGGCAAAAAAAATGAGAATTAAAATGTCAAAGAGCAGCAACGAGGACACAGGTTATACAGTAACAAAATGCTTTATAAACAATCTGTCTGTGACAAAAACGTCTACTTCATATTACAACACTACAGCATTAATGTGTGAAAACACACAAAAATGCAAGTGAGGTAGTAAATTATACACATGAAAATCCATCAACACTGTCCCGATGTGTAACTACTGCATCTTACACTTCCTTTCCCACATGATCCTGGTGGACTGGACACCAGGAGCTGGAGCAGCTGGTCTCAGATCAGTTCACACAGAGAGTCGTCTCCACTGGTTCTGGTTCCTCCGTCAGTCAGTTGTGGATAAAGCTCTGCTCCCAGTAACATGCACCAGCCAGAACCTCCACACACACACTGCTGCTGCTTCTACATCTAGATCAGTACCAGCTGCAGAGAGAATGAGAGCAGAGAGCAGATCAGTGAGTGTCTACAGAGACTCCCTTCATCATCTGTCACATCCAGGACAAAGAGCAGCAGGACTTCAGTCGTGTTCAGAACAGAAGTGGAGCAGCTAATGAGCTTCCTTTTAGCTCACTGGCCTGACAGTGCGGGACTCAGATGTGATGACTGGACTTCAGCAGAGGTTCTGCTCTGGACCAGCACCACATGGTTACTACATGGAACCATGGTTCTATCAGCCAGACTGATCTCAGAGCTGTGACACACATGAACCTGATCAGTAGTTAGTGTTGATGCTACGACACTTTGATGAGTGACTGGAGCTTTATAGGAAACACTGGATCTCTGCTGTGACACTAACTGAGTTCAGTCCAATACTGCTGAAAGCAGCACAGACTGACTCTACTGACCTCAGAGTCTGCAGTCCATAGTCTGGACTCTGCACCAGGTCAAGAAGATGCTTCACTGATGAAACCTGAAGGTTGTTGAATCTCAGGTCCAGTTGTTTCAGATGTGACGGGTTGGACTTCAGAGCTGAGACCAGAGAATCACAGCTGATCTCTGACAAACTGCAGCCCCACAATCTGAATAAAGAATCAAAGATGTGGATCAAAGCATTAATAATGAGTCAGATTTGTCCTGATCACTGATGTTTAGTCTAAAATGAGATAATTGACTTTGTGCTTGTGTTGTTGTGTCGTCATGATCTCAGCTTCTACACATCATCCACATGTCAGCACAACATTCATACACCTGTTGACGTCAGCACTGATTCACAAGCTGCTGCTGGAACCAGTAGAAAACCAGACGTGTTGGATCAAAGACTTCATCTGGTTCCTTTCATTCATCGTCTTCTCTCTAAATCTGAACTATTCTGTTGATATCAGCAATGATTTACAAGCTGCGGTTGACCTCAGTCACATCTGGAATCAGTAGAGAAGCTGATGGACTGAAACTCGATTGAAACCAAATATTAGTTGTGATTTTCTCTGATTCTTGTGATAAAGTGATGAATTAAAACCAACCAACAATGGACATTTTCTGCAGCTGCTTCACAAACATCAGTGAGAAATGTATGAGTGTGAACTTGTGCAGGTTTCATCTCAGTCAAATGTAAATTGCATTGCATGGAAGGACAGTCTAATAAAATATAAAAAAGCACTTTGTGCTGCTAGAAAAACATATTATTCCTCCCTAATTGAGAAAAACAAAAACAACCCCAGGTTTCCTTTCAGCACTGTAGCCAGGCTGACTAAGAGTTATAGCTTTGTTGAGTCTACTATCCCCTTAAATCTCAGCAGCAATGACTTTATGAACTACTTTACTAAAAAATTATCATCATTAGAAAAAACTTTCAGAAGCGACTTCTTCCAAATGACAGAAAGCACTGTCTAGATCCATCAACTTTAAATTTACCAAATCCTCTGTCTTACCTGGACAGCTTCTTCCCCATAACTCATATGGAGTTAACCTCAATAATCAACTCTTCCAAGTCGTCTACTTGTCTTTTAGGTCCAATCCCAACCAGATTACTCAAAGAAGTTCTAGCTTTAATCAGCTCGTCCATATTAAATCAAATCAACCAATCTTTACATTCAGGGTATGTACCACAGGCTTTTAAGGTGGCTGTGGTCAAACCTCTATTAAAAAAAAAACAACCCTGGACTGGAGAACTAGCCAACTATAGGCCCATTTCAAATTTACCCTTTATTTCCAAGATTCTTGAAAAAATCGTGGCTACAATACAATTGATCATAAGATTCTATTACAGACACTAGAACATAGAATCGGGATTAAAGGAACAGCATTTGGATGGTTTAAATCCTATTTGGTGAACAGATTCCAGTTTGTTCATGTTGAAATTTTAGAAAGATAGACAACGTTAGCTTTCATCTCTTCGCATTTGCAGGACACGTCTCGTATGTCAAGTCGTCCGAAGCAAAAGCATTCAAAAACAACATCCGACTAATGCCTTTCAAACTAAAACCTTTCTCGAACTTCATGAGGGATGCAGGCAAACGACAATTGAGGAATTCTCCACATACACAAGGATTAGCTATGGAGTACCACAGGGTTCTGTGCCTGGTCCAATTCTGTTTAGCCTATACATGTCTCCTCTAGGTGAGATTATTTGAAAGCATTCTATTAATTTTCATTGTTACGCATATGATACTCAGCTATATATGTCCTTGGAACCAAATGAAACAGATCAACTAGTCAAAATTCAGGGTAGTTTAAAAGACATCAAATCCTGGATGTCCCAAAACTTCCTTGAACTAAATTCAGATAAAACTGAAATTCTTATTGTTGGGCCTAAAAATCTGAGAGAGACACTAGTGAGTCAGATAGCCACCCTGGATGGCATAACATTAGCTTCAGATTCTACTGTGAGGAACCTTGGTGTCATCTTTGACCAGGATCTCTCTTTTACATCATACATTAAAAATACCTCAGGACTGCCTACTTCCATCTTAGAAATATAGCTAAAATCAGAAGCATCCTCTCTCAGAGCGATGCAGAGAAACAGATCCATGCATTTGTTACCTCTAGGCTGGACTCCTGTAACTCCTTACTCATAAGATGTCCTAACAGCTCCTTAAAAAGCCTACAGCTCATTCAAAATGCTGCAGCCAGAGTTCTGACAGGACTTAGAAAGAGAAATCACATTTCTCCTACATTAGCTTCTCTGCACTGGCTGCCTGTAAAATGTAGGATAGAATTCAAAAATCTCCTACTCACATACAAAGTACTCAATGATAAAGCTCCTTATCTTAAAGACCTCATAGTTCCTTATGCTCCCAGCAGAACACTTCGTTCTCAGAGCCTTGGGTTACTGGTGGTTCCTAGAGTGTTTAAATGTAGAACAGGGGGCAGAGCTTTTAGCTCCAAGCTCCTCTCCTCTGGAACCAGCTCCCTCTTCAGGTTCCAGAAGCTGACACACTCCCCACCTTTAAGATCAGGCTTAAAACCTTCCTTTTTGATAAAGCTTATAGTTAGAGATGGTTCAGGTCACTGGCAATGATTGTTAGTGACAGGAACCATCTCTTAGTTAAGCTGCAATAGACATAGACTGCTGAGGGACTTAATTTATACACTGAGCTCCTCTGTTTCCTTCTACCTCCTCTGTCCAATAACCTCCCATCTTTGTCCCATGTTTAACTAACCTTGTCTCTTTCTCTCAAGTAGTTGTACTTCTCTCTCTCTCTGAGTGAGGTGGCGTGTGAGAGTCGTGAGTGTCGACGGAGCGATTAACCTGTTTTTGATGTGCATTCGAATTAATATTTACTTTTTGCTCATGAGGGTGTTTTCGGTGAAGGTTGGTTTATTGTTTTGGTGTGTACATATCAAGGGTTGGGGGTGTTTTTGAGGGTTTTTTTCCGTGTTTTTTGCCGCTGGCGTCTGCAGGTGCAGACTTCCGGCTGGTGCTAGCATGATGCTAACCGAGCTAACGCGGAAGCACGGCCTGAGGATCGCCGCTGCTTATCGCTTTTCTGTGGACGAGTGCGCGGTTGCTGTGGCTGCGGTTGTCGGTCCGCTCAGCCTAAAATCAGCTGCGAGAATGAACGGAGCGATCGTTATCAACGGTGATTCCATCTCCGTATCTCCTCTCACGCAACCTGCTAAAAAGGTAACGGTGTCCAACGTCCCACCTTTCATCAGCGACGAACTGTTGAGAAAAGAACTGTCCAGGCACGGAAAAATAGTCTCTCCCATTAAAAAGTTACCATCGGGCTGTAAACAGTGGGAACTGCGTCACGTGATTTCTCACAGGCGTCAGGTCTACATGGTCCTTAACAATAAGGAGGAAGAACTGAATCTTGGCTTTAGGCTCAGAATTGATGACTACGACTATGTTCTGTTCATAACGTCAGAGACTATGAAATGCTTTGGATGTGGCAAAGAGGGACATTTAGTCAGAGCCTGTCCAGACAAAGCTGGAGGCGACTTCCACTCGGGTGCAGGAGGCCGTTCAGCTGGAGGCCATGCAGCCGGCTATGGAGGAGAGGCCCAGCACGGAGAAAAGGAGCAGGATGGAGGAATGGATGGATCGGAGGACAGTGGAGAAGGTGCAGACGAACAGGAGGACGGTGGAGAAGGTGCAGACAAGCAGGAGGAGGCCGGTGGTGAAGAAACAAAAGTAGTGAGTGGAGACACTGTGGTCGAGACTGACAACGAACGGTCTAAACAGGCTGAAGTTGAGACTGTAAATGGAAGCGAAGTTGCTGTCAACTGTGGGAAGGCAGAACAGAAGTGATATAGAAATGTGTAATCAGGACCCAAATGTAAACAGTGCTGTAGCTGCAGAGAAGGCAGGGATGGGTGATGGTAGGAAAGGACATACAAAAAGAAAAAGCGACACCACTGTTGATGACACAGATGATCAGTCAGGAACTGGGAAAAAGGTAAAGGGCCAAAAGCCAGACAGCCGACCTGTGACTCAGACCTCAGTGAGGATGAGTTTTCTCTCAGCTCTGACGGTGAAATGTCTGACTGTAGATCTCAGTCACCGGAGCCCAAGACCTACTCGGTTGATCGGGTTAAACTGTTCTTACAGCACACGAAAAATAAGAGTGGTGTGAAGATTGACGATTACTTCTCAGATGACGAATGTTTTGTGAACTCGGTCTATGACCAAATGGGAAGCAGAGGAAAAGGAGGTTACACAAACCAGGAAGTTGTTAGGTTAAAGAAGATACTGCTCAAAATGAACAGAGATCTGGATGATGGCGTTTTTTAAGTTTGTCACCATGCTGCTATGTTTTTTATGTGATTTGTTCCTGTGTCTTCTTTTTGAGCTTTTTTGAAAATGATTATCTTTTTTTCATTTTAACCCTGTGCTGTGATTGTAATTTTTTAAACTATTCTTGTCATGAGTTTATTTAAAACTGACTAATAAAGTCTTGTGAAAAATCAAATCTCTCTCTCTCGCTCTCTCACTCTCTCTCTCTCTGTCCTCCACTCTGTCCTCACCTACAGGTATCATTGGACTCTAAGTTTGGTGTCTGCGATGGGCAGCTGCGGATCCAACCATCCTGCCTGTGCTCTGTTGTTGCTTGTTGTTGTTGCTGTGCTTTTCTCTCTCTCTATCCCCTCACCCCAACTGGTCGAGGCAGATGGTCGCCCACATCCAGCCTGGTTCTGCTGGAGTTTTTCCTCTCCACTGTTGTTGTCAAATTAAATGCTTGCAGTATGTGGGATTTGTTGGGTTTAGTTGCGTGAGGTCTTAAACCTTACTTTGTAAAGTGCCTTGAGATAACTTTGTTTTGATTTGGCGCTATATAAATTGAATTGAATTGAATTCAAACACTTTGATGACAACTCACTGAAATAAAGTGAAACTGCAGAAGAACAAGAATGTAATGAATGAGTTTGGGGTTCGGATGAATTGGACTTTGTGTTGATGTGAACTGACTGTCGTGTTCACAGCTGGAAAGACCTGGGTTCAGCAGGAGCCTTTCTGTATGGGCGTGAGGGAAATTGCTGTGAATATTTTGTATTCACAGACAAAATGAGGAACGAAAGAGGACCACATACATTAACACAAATACACGTAACTTTCAGGTCGTCCTTGAATAACAACAGATATAAATTATATAATATTGATATAAACAGAAGGATTGTTGTATACAGACAATATATATACTGTACTGTACTGTAGATACACAAATGTGATTGTAAAGAGAAAGTCTGTGCATCAACAGTTTGGTTCTGCTGAGCAGAGGTTTCTCCTCCTGCTCTGTCATGTGTCTCACACTCACTCTCTGAGAACATGTTCAACTCAACAATCATCTGAAGACAACTGTTAATAAACACGTTTAACTATTGAGTTCACACAACTAAAACATAATTAGTCTGTTAGAAAAAGAAACAATTTAGGATCAACATATAAAAAATATTGTTTGATGTTGTTGTTTGTGTTTCAGTGTTGAAACCTGCTGGTTCCCTGAAGCAGAACCACAGTCAGAACCTAGAACCTAGAACAGTAACAGTCAGTGAACTGACCTCAGAGTCTCCAGTCGACAGTGACGACTCTCCAGAAAACCACACAGATGCTTCACTCCTGAATCCTGCAGGTTGTTGTCACTCAGGTCCAGTTGTGTCAGATGTGACGGGTTGGACTTCAGAGCTGAGACCAGAGAATCACAACTGATCTCTGACAAACTGCAGCAATTCAATCTGAATAAAGAACCAAAGATGAAACAGTAGAAAACACAGTCAGTTGAAACCATTTGTAACAACTGCCCCTTCGCGCCACTTGAGGCGCTGTTTTGTTTCCTCCTTGTGTTGAGATCATTTCCTGTGTGTTGCCAGGTCTGATGAAGGATGTGAATCACTGGGCCTAATGGTATTTAAGTCTGGCCTTTTGTTTCATTCTTGCTGGTGTGTCGTGGGTCGTAAGCTTGAAGCTGCGTCCAGGTTACAATAAGTTAAAGAGGTGTTTTCTGTCATTTGATGTCCTGTCCTTTGTTGTTGGATCACGGAGCGTAATTATATAGAGTCATTAGTTTAGTCGTTACCTGCACAGCAGTGATTTTTACTTCTCACATTTTGTGCCGTGCAGTGAGTTTGTATAGTTTTCATGTCCGCCTGTGTTATTGTTAATCCAGCAAACGCTGAGTTTGTTTGTGCCTGTTTAATAAATGATTGTGTTAACTTTTACTTCTTCCCCTCCATGTTCCCCATGACCTGGTCTGTGGTTCCAGGGGAACGTTCAGGGTTCTAAACAGAGTGATTCATTTCTTATTCTCTGCTCCTCCTCCAATCAAACATCATCCACTGTCTGTGGTGTTTGATGATCATTAATGAGCTTTAAACCATCGTCAACACTTACTGACTATTTACTTCCTTACTTTTAGTCATCGAGTTAAATGTGATCAGTCGTGAAGGTGATTTGACCTCATAATAAACCTGCTACAGTTCACATCACATTAAACTCACACAAAACTAAAACATAGATTCTGACCTCAGAGTCTCCAGTCGACAGTGACGACTCTCCAGAAAACCACACAGATGCTTCACTCCTGAATCCTGCAGGTTGTTGTTACTCAGGTCCAGTTGTGTCAGATGTGACGGGTTGGACTTCAGAGCTGAGACCAGAGAATCACAGCTGATCTCTGACAAACTGCAGCCACTCAATCTGAATAAAGAATCAAAGATGTGGATCAAAGCATTAATAATGAGTCAGATTTGTCCTGATCACTGATGTTCAGTCCTAAATGAGCAGAGTGACTTTGTGCTTGTGTTGTTGTGTCGTCATGATCTCAGCTTCTACACATCATCCACATGTCAGCACAACATTCATAGACCTGTTGATGTCAGCACTGATTCACAAGCTGCTGCTGGAACCAGTAAAAAACCAGACGTGTTGGATTAAAGACTTCATCTGGTTCCTTTCATTCATCGCCTTCTCTCTAAATCTGAACTATTCTGTGTCGTCTGATGGAAAATGTTCAGACTAATGTTTGGATCAAACTCCAAACTGACCATTTTTGATAAAGTGAATAATCTTTAGAACTGATCCCACTCAGATGGATGTTCTCTCCTCTGGATCTACATGGAACCTAGAACCTTCTGTAGCAACATGTCTGCAGCCTCATATTCATGCTCCTGTTTCCTGCTTGTGTCTCTACGAAGTGACATCATTGTCTGACAGGAAGCATCACACACAGGTTGAAGTGTCGCCTGTTGATGGAGACGAATCAGACGCCACTAAAGATCCTTCAAACATGTGGAGACATGATTTACTCTGAGTCTCTGCTGCTGTGTCACATTTAAGGATTGACTTTGGTAGAAAGAAAACATCACAAAATTCTCTTTGTGAGCTTCATAGACCTTATAAAGCCACAAAAAAACTTTCCTTCAGGTTTCTGACAGTCTGAAAGTCTTTTTTCATTCTAGATTCAAGTGGAGACGTTGGAAATGATGAGCTGAAAAACTGCTGCTGAGACATGAACCAGGAAAAACACTGACCTCAGAGTCTCCAGTCGACAGTGAGGACTCTCCAGTCCAGCACACAGAACCTTCACTGATGAGTCCTGCAGGTTGTTGTAGCTCAGGTTCAGATGTGTCAGATGTGACAGGTTGGACTTCAGAGCTGAGGCCACAACTTCACAGTGAGTCTCTGTGAGTCCACAGGTAAAAAGTCTGTGATGACAGAAAATATAAAGTCTATAAATGTGAAGTGTCTGTGACACAAACTGACTTCATGAATGTTGATGCTGAAGCAGCTGTAGCTCAGTTGGTCACATCCATCACAAAGTGTGAAGCTCTGTTAGTTCCACCAGATGCCAGAAATTAGAACCAAAGTGAGTCTGGACAGAACCAGAAGAACCAAAGACAGATCATAGAAACATGTTGCAGACGCTTCATCCACTGAAAGAAACGACCATCAGCTGTGATCACATGTCAACTGTCAAAAGCTTTTAGCAGAAACTCTTTAGAGCTAAAGTTTCTCTGTTGGATTTGACTTAAAGCTCCATCGAGCAAAGAAAGACAGAAGATCCTGATGTTCACTAACTTTATAGCTGCTTTTATCTTATCCCCAACAAAGACGTTTTCTAGGAACCAGTAGTTGATGTTTTCACTCTGTGAACTTTTAGATTCTGTGTGAAGTGTTTCTCTTTAACAGTGAGGCTTCAGCTTCATGTTGCTGTAGAATATTAATGATCACATTAACGTTGGACTTACTGAGCCTTTCTGCAGTTCCTCACAGCTGGGATCAGTCTCTGTCGTCCCTCCACTGATGTGTTGTACTGGTTCAGGTCCAACTCATCCAGAACCTCCTCTGACATCTGCAGCATGTAGGCCAGAGCTGAGCACTGGATCAAGGAGAGTTCCTCCTTTGATCTGTTCTCTGACTTCAGGAACTCTTGGATCTGCTGATGGACTGAGTGGTCGTTCATCTCCATCAGACAGTGGAAGATGTTGATGCTTCTGTCTGGACAGATTCTATCACTGTTCATCTCCTTCAGGTTCTTGATGATTCTCTGGATGGTTTCTGGCCTGTTCTCTGTGTGACCCAACAAACCTCCTAAGATTCTCTGGTTGGACTCCAGACAGAGGCCATGAAGGAAGCGAACAAACAGGTCCAGGTGGCCACTTGGACTGAGGAGGGATTTAAACATGGTTCTACTCAGGACAACATCCAGAGATGAATAGTCTTTGTTATAATAATAAAAAGAAGAAAAATGATGATATTTATTTGTTCCGTCTTTCCTCAGAAACTCCTCCAGTTCCTCCATCTTCCCATTGGTGTAACAGAGCATCATGTGAACAGCAGCCAGAAACTCCTGAACGCTCACATGAACAAAGCTGAACATCTTGTCCTTGGTTTTCCTCCCTCGCTCCTGTTTAAAGATCTCTGTGAACACTCCTGAACACACTGAGGCTCCACTGACATCGATGCCCCAGGAACGCTGCGTACATCTCCGTCAGGGTCTTTGGCAGCTCTCCTCCCTCTCTGGTTTCCAGCAGATCCTCCAGAACCGTAGCAGTGATCCAGCAGAAGACTGGGATGTGGCACATGATGTGGAGGCTTCGTGCCATCTTGATGTGGGACATGATTGTGTTGCTCTGCTCCTCATCTGTGAATCTCTTCCTGAAGAACTCCTCCTTCTGTGGGTCAGTGAACCCTCTGACCTCCGTCACCACCTCAACAAAGTCTCCATGAATCTGATTGGCTGCTGCAGGTCGTGTGGTGATCCAGATGCGAGCAGAGCGTAGTAGTTTTCCTCTGATGAGGTTTGTCAGCAGCTCATCCACTGAGGTGGACTCTGTGACGTCACGTTGACCCGTCTCCTTCTCACTGGTGCTACAGTCCAGTTGGAGGCGACTCTCGTCCAGTCCATCAAACACAAACAGAAGTTTGAATCTGCTCTTGTCATAGTTGCTGTTTCCTGATGACTGTAGATGTGTAAAGATGTAATTCAGAGCCTCCAGGCTGATAGACTCAGTTTCTGGGATACATTCATGAATGAGCTCTGACAAACTAAACTTCTGTCCCTTCAGTGGATTCAGTTGACGGAAGGTGAAGGGGAAAATCAGATGCATGTCTTGATTGGACCTTTGTTGGGTCCAGTCCAACACAAACTTGTTCACAAGGACTGTTTTTCCAATCCCAGCGATTCCATTGGTCAACACTGTTCTGATGCGTCTGTATTCACCAGGGGGATGTTTGAACAGGTCACTGGGCTTCACTGGCTCCTCTGCTGATCTTTGCTTCTGCTGTGTCATCTCAACCTGTTGGACCTCATGCTGTGTGTTGATGTGTGAATCCGGCCCAGCTGTGATGTACAGCTCTGTGTAGATGTCATCCAGACGTTGGTCGACTTCTGACCAGCCTGGTTTCACACACAGAAACTGGTCTTGGAGGTTTGATTGAAGCATCTGCTGGTAATATGTGATGGGAAACATCAGATCTGGGTCCAACAAGACACAAAGAAGACAAAGTGTGAGGTGTCACAAAAGCCTGAAACACAAAGAAGAACTTTGCTGTATCTAATTATTAAATCCTGGTCCACATTTAACCAGCTTAACCTCAAACACATCAGTAAATGTGTGATTGTGTCTGTGATGTTAAATGTTGATAAATCCTCTTACTCTGCAGACAGTCAGCCAGCTCCTCCTGCTTCATTCTCCTCAGGAAGTTCACTATGATCTTCAGAAACGCGTCTCTGCTGCTCTTCCTCTGATCTTCATCCTCACTATCCAACTCCTCCTCATCCTCCCTCTGACTCTCTAAGCATTCTGGGTAATTTGGACTCAGAACCTTCTGTATCTTCTTCAGCTCCTTCTTCACAAACGTGACAATGTTTTCCTCCAGCAGCTGGAACAGAAACTAAATGAATGACCTGATCCAACTAAAACCATGGAGCCAAACATCAGATCCATGTTGGACACACTGACATCCACTGGTCTAAAAAGTGCAGCATAAAGATGATTGAACACAACACATGAACAGTAGTAGTTGTACATGTACAGACCATAAATATGGAGTCCAGCTGTGTTTGGTGCTGCTGGACAGACTGAGCACTGGGAACCTCTGAGCTCTGCTGGTCCACTCTGTGGAGGAACCATGAAGAATGAGTCCACACAGAGACACACACAAGGTAAAGGTCCATGAAGTGATGTTGGATGTGAGCAGTGAGTCAGAGACTCCCTGTAGTGGTGAAGGTTTACTGTCAGTCAGTGGCTTCAGTCTCAGCTCTGAACAACATATATCTCTGCCTCCATCACTGAACAAGGCTGAAGTGTTGGAACAAGGAGTCTGCTGGGATCAGACTGGTTGTACTGGGCAGCTCCCAGTGGAAATATGTTTTTTTTTTTTTTTTTTTTTTTTTTTTTTTTTTTTTTTTGTTCTGTCCAGCAGTTAAGCAAGCAGCATATATTACGCTGAATGCCATATTGTGATGGACAGCTTTGCTTTAACAAGAAGAGTATATATAGAATATATATACTCTTCCTGATTTATGGTTTATTTAATGGTTTATTTAGCTAATCCAAAATGTGTGTGATGTTGCTGTGTTGGTGGACAGGTTAGGGATCTGCTTTAGGGTGTGTATGCGGGAGGGGGGGGGGGAAGGGGGGGTAAGGGGTGCAACCAGCTGCTGAAACCATGCAAATCTGTTAAGTAAACAATCGGAGCAAAAAAAAAAATAAAATAAATAAAATAAATAAGAAGCATGGATGTACTTTAGGCTAACACATTCATAACTAAACAATTTTTGTGCTGTGGTTTACCTTGGAGATTAATACTAATACCAATAATAGTGCTAAGGTATGTGCACATACTAATACAAACATATACATACAATATACATACATATGTGCATTATTATACATATCCCATACTACTTAATAAAAGTCATGACATACAACACCACAAATTCCATATTCACACATTATTCATGTTGGTAGTGATAAGTATCAATAATACTTACAGTTGGATTTGGAAAGTGTCCCACTACAAGGTTAGTAAGGCTGTAGCTTAACATTATTCACCCAAAGGGTGAGGCAGACGTTGGTGCATGAACAATGCCACTTGTGGAAGCCAGGGTGATGGGAGATGGGAGGGGCTCCGCCACTACGCCCATCCAGCAAGCAGAGGAAGGAATCCTAGCAGCCAGGGAGCACACACACCTTCAGTTCCAGGAGGGCAGGTGTTGCGACCCAAGCCGCCCACACAGAGCCCCCCAGGCAGAGCTGCAGCAGCCACAGAGACAGCACCCGAGGCCAGAGTGGGCCACCGGGGGTCAACGCTGTCCGCCCCATGAGAACCAGGGGCAAACACTCCCCCCGGCGGGAGGGTCGGCCTGAAAGAGTAGAGCCCGAGGACCCACGGTCCGTAGGGAGGCCGCCAGAAGATGCCCCCGCGCCCAGAGTGGGGCCCGCCCCCAGTCCACCACCCCCACACGGGCGGAGCGGGGCCTACCCCATCGGCCCGACCTCATCCCCTGGCGCTACAGCGGCCTGCAGCACAAGGCCAGCAATTGGTGGGGTCAGCAGAAAAGAGACCACCCAGGCAGACGATCATCGTACCCCGGGCGAAAAACCGGACCCCCCACACTTCAACCGCACCACACGCATACCAACTCACACAAACACAGATGCATACACCCACCCACATGTGCAACACACATCATCACATCAACACACACACACACCATAGACTTCCTCACAACAAATTAGTCAATCATACGTGAACCAATGCACTCTCAGATACATTCTCCCACCCACACCATTCGCTTGATCACATTCGTGGGGAGGGTAGGTCTCCGGCCTGCCGTCCATGTGGCCCCAGGCAGGGACCGCAGCTCATCCCGAGCCCCGACCAACCCCCCCAACCCGGAGGAGGCAGAGGGCAGCAGAAAAAGGCACCCCAGAACCCTGCAACCCAGCTTGGACGTGAGTGTGTGGAACTAAAGTTCACTGAAGGTGGGTGACACCTCCAGGAGCACAACCGCTGTGGAAATATGTTGAACTAGGAACATTTTACTACTTCCTACATTCATTCATGCTGTAGTTGGACGTCGGCTCTGGTGTCGACACTGAGGACAAACAGTCGTCTCCACTGCAACAACATCACAACTAAAGTCTCCAGTAGTAACTTCAATTTACTGCTGCAAGTGAAGAAGCTTTAGACATTTGACCAAAACCTTCATGTAGAGACGTCAATAAACAGATTTGATCAGAGATGATCAGCTGCTTCCTTTGACATCAGCACTTCATTAGAAGAGGAGCAGCCCCTGAGACCCTCTACAGGATCAGAGCTTTAGCTACTGCTGGATGGAGATTTGATCAATGATCAGAGTGAAGAAAGCTTCTCCTTCACATCAACACTTCAAACACAATTTAACCAGATCAACAAATGAAAACAACACAAATGTTTATCATCAGAGAAAGTTTACATAAGATTGTTTAGAATGACTCAAAGTGACAACAACTCACTGTGAGTCTGATACAGGTTGGTCTTTGAAATTAATAACACCATCCTTTGACCAGTCTCTCTTGAAGGACACACAGCTGGGTCCAGGTCCAGGTTCAGGTCCAGGTTCAGGTCCAGGTCCAGGTCCAGCAGATCCTCGTCTCTGTTGGGACCTGAGAGAAAAACACATACGGTGACTCTCACACATTGAGTCCTAAATGAGCAGTAACAGTAAATCAGTGATGTGTGTGTGACTTGGAGACAGAATCATCACCTCTGAGCTTTGTTCTGGTTCTCGTGGTCCCCACACAGACTGGTTTTAGAGGGAGGGGCTCCCTCCTCTCTGTCCTTACACTGATTCATGCTGCTGGATTCACACTTTCTACCTTCATGTGGAGAAGAAACACAAATGACTTGAACTCAGTAAATTACAGAGACGACCCTTAACTAACACAATGACTCTGACTGTAATTGCTGAGTACACTGAACAGTGCAGAGACACGCGTTAACGCAAGACTGTTGTTGATGCCGACGATACATGTCAATGCAGTTTATTTTTATTCATAATATTTGTAAAATCCGTTGCTCACTGACTTTGAATACAAATACAGACCACGATGGGTCACTGAAGGAGCGGGCTGTTGATCGGTACTGGCCTGAGATATACTGCTTAACCAATCAGAGCTTTTAGGGGTGGGGCCTAAAACCGTGCAGCGCTCACTGAACTGTAAGCGAATAGAGCCGAGAGCAGATAAAATGAGAAAGATAAAAGGTGTCTATAAAAAAGGACAACTGTTGCTCTCACCGGAGAGTAGTAGTGAAATAAAAATAAGCAATATACTATTTACTATACTATAAGGAATATACCATACAATATACTATTTTTTTTGTTAATCGCTATTAATGATTTTAATCATTGCCCAACAGTAGTTTAATGCTTTTGGATTGAACTGCTACCAAAAATTCTATTAAAATTCTTCGTTATGTTTTGTTTCTTCCGGGCTATAGTTTTACGGCATTGTCCAGACTTAAAGCTACTCCAGGTGGTTTGGGATGAACTGGACAGAAGAGTGAAAGCAAAGCATCCTACAAGATTCAGGGGAACTTCTGTAACGAGTTAAAGAACTTTCAGCTGTTTTTTCTGCCAAAGGAGATGAATCAACACAGCTTCATATCATCTGACTGGAAGTATTGTGGACATGAGTTATACCAGTATGAACATGGATTAAAGGGAACTCTCTGACTTGGAAGCTTGTCTGCTGGCGTTCTGGGACTTTTCTCTATCTTTGCTTAGATAGAACTGGATGGATTCTGTCTGTGGATCAGTCCTTATCTCCCACAAATGCGTGAAGAGCATCAGAGCTCAGCAGCAACACTCTGTCCAACATGGTTCTAGAATGATTTCACTTTTAAATGGAGTGTGAACTGTGTTCAAGTGTTTTACAGAACTGACTGAAGGAACCGCTTCTAAGAGCTTTTTCTAACATAAAGTGTGATGAAGGTGAACTGGTCACCAGCACATAGAGAAGGTTTAAACCCAGAGCCTGGTTTCCTCGCTCACTGTTTCAGAACCTCAGTGTCCAGCAGCTCACCTGGTCTGTCCACACATCACAGACAAGAAAGAAGTGAAACTGATCTGCTTAACAAAACATCTATCTATTCAGATAGTAGTATCTGAAAACAGTTTGATGTTTAACACAAATCTAAATCAGACACCCCTATAAATTCTTTTTTGTACTCCTAAGTATGGGAAACACTGTTTACATCAGTTTGTTTAGATCCTGTAGTGATGGAGAAGTCAATGTGCTGCTTCCTGCTTCCAACAGCTGAACGCGTCACAGTTAAAGTGGTGTAATGGAAAAATTGTACTTTTATGCTTCTTGTGTTCATTTCTGACTCTGTATAGCAACCATGCATTCTTGTTGATTAGACTCAGAACGGAACATTTTTAGACAAACAATCTCTCTCCCTCTCAAGGTTCGGTCGCACATTAAGTGCTGACATCTAATGTTGTGTTTGACTGACCGATTGTTTATGGCCTGTGTTTGCCTTTTACCCCTGGTCTCTGGCTCCTTTCTATTTGATGCCTCACCAGACCCAAGGCTGTAAACCTCGTGCATTCTCTGCTTCCCTTCCCTTCTGATAGCATGGCACCCAGGATGCAGGAGTGAAAGTGTAAACATCCTCACCCACAGTGCAATAGGGAGATTCCACCAGGCCCCGGGAGAAGGGTTAAAAGGCAGAGACAACCTCAGAACGGGGTGATCTCAGCATTATACCTCCGTGGTGTATGTTCAGATCTCCCCAGCTGGCTTTTTGATTTGCTTTCCTCATTATTTTTCATTTTCTTTATTATTTCAATAAATCGCACAAAAGGACAACTCTCTCATCTGCCTTTAATCTTTACCTTTACCAGACTGTGTCAGGGATATTCAGAAAGCCCTACAATCTACAATATGGCACTGAAAGACAGCCTGGATGATCTTGTCTTGTCCCCAGGCACCGCCCTGCTGCAGTACGTTGACGACTTGATGATCTGCACTGAGGATCAGGAAACTTGCACAGTTGACACGATCAAGCTGCTGAAACACCTGCATGCTGCTGGACACAGAGCAAGTCTGTCTAAATTATAGTTATATATATATATATATATATATATGCCCCGTTAGGGCAAATAAGCATCCTGTTATGTCGGCAGCTGGGCTTTCTGGTTTTGGGCTTTTATTGTCGTGGATTTTGTTTTGCTTCCGGTTGTTTCGTTCCTGTTCCTTGGCTTGTTGATTGTTTTCACCGGTGCCTCATTAGTCGGACTATTTAGCCCTTCCGTTTCCGAGGCATCCTTGTCGGTTTATTGTTCGCCCACAGCTGTTTGAAGCCGTCCAGGTTTGATCAAGTTATTTCGCCTTGTGACCATAGTCCTCGCTGTTGTATTTTTGTTTCACGTTGACTTAGATTTTGTTTGTGCTGGCCACGCCAGTGTTCCGTACTTTGTACGCGCTTTGAGTTTACGGTTTTTTTTCTGTTCGCACGGTGAGCATTTTGCCCGTGCCATTTCGGACTAAAAAGGACACTGACGTGAGGACGGTCCTCCGTCGTTCGGATCGCGCGCTACTAGCCGTCGGACCCGGTATTGTTACGTGAAGCGCTGTGCGCGCACCATTGTGCTCCTCCACAGACACCGTGGGAAGGAACCTCCGGAGTAACGCTGGAACGAGGACCCGGTCTCCACAGCCACGCCATCGCTGTTCCTCAACCTGCCTCATGCTCGGAGCTTCACCTCGCGTTTGCCCTGTTTTACCAGGTAGTACCGTTCAGTGAAGACAAGTCCAGGTGTATGCTGGACACTGTCCAGTATATAACTTGCCTTATTACTTACCTTCTCTCTCTCTCTCTCTCGGTACTCAGGGACGCTACTATCTAGGACGAGTTTACGCCCACGCACCCTTGTTTCCTTTTTTTCTGTAAATAAAACCCTTTTGTGTGCATACTAGGTCTCTGACTCGGTTCTGTGGAACACTCCCTGGGGGTCCAGCTGCGCATTTAATGGTGCACAGGGTAACATTTCTCTGACAGAATAAACCGACCAACGACCCTATGGACCCCCCAGAACCGACGATGAAGGCATGGCAAGCCGGTATTGAGTCGATATTAGTAGAGCAAGGTAACCAGATAACGCGGATTGCGCAGTCCCTCTCACAGTTAAGCTCTATGGTCTCTCAGACATGTACCGCTCCCACTCTGCTAGATCCGGCCGCCATTCCACTCCCTGCCTCGCCGCCTCGGCTTCAGGTTGGTACCGCTGAGCCACGGTTACATCCCCCGGCACGTTACAGCGGCGAGCCCGGGGGAAGCCGCTCTTTCCTTACTCAATGTGATATTATGATTCAGCTACAGCCTTCAGCTTTCCCCTCAGAGTCCTCCAAGGTGGCATACGTGTTAACCTTGCTAGGAGGTAGAGCGGCAGCTTGGGGAACAGCAGCGTGGCGGAGAAGGGAGAGCTACTGCGATACCTTAAAAGCCTTTGGTGATCAACTCTCCCGAATCTTTGACCCAGTTCGGCCCCAGACGGAGGCATTACACGGACTGGCGGGCCTTTCTCAGGGACATCGGCCGCTCGTGGACTATGTGATCCAGTTCCGCACCCTCGCAGCAGACAGCAGGTGGAATGACTACGCCCTTTATGATCAGTTTTATTTAGGCCTCAGCGACCGTATTAAGGATGCGCTATCTTATCGGGAGGAACCCCAGACCCTGGACGACCTCATCGAGGCTGCTACCAGGGCGGAGCAGCGTCATAAGGAGAGACAGTATGGGCGGAGTGGTTCCCGTGCCACCCCTACACATAATGCTTTTACCAGTTCTGTACATAATTTCCCACAGCAGCAGCAGGGAACGTGTCCATCCCCGGAACCGATGCAGCTGGGGCGACAGCGCCTCACCACGGAGGAACGAGAGCGACGCCGTCAGAAAAGACTGTGTTACTACTGTGGTGAGTCAGGACATTTTGTGTTGCATTGTCCAGCAAAAGGGGTGGCTCAGTAGCCTCCGTGGAGGTGCTACTGAGCCGTTCTTTGGTCAAAGCCTCCACCGTCAGACCACGGACCCAGGTGGTGATCGGTTCAGGACCGTTCCAAAGGACTGTGACTGTGTTGATTGATTCAGGAGCTGACGCTAACTTCATCACGGAGACCCTGGCCAAGGAGCTTCACCTAACCCCTGAACCACTGAGTCAGGCCTTACAGGTCAGATCACTGAATCGAACATTTTTGCACAACGTTACCCACATCACTGTTCCTGTATTCCTGTCAATGGGTAATCACCAGGAAAGGATCTCCTTTCATATTGTTGACATGGCTGAACCACCATTAGTCCTAGGAATCCCATGGCTCCAGCTGCATAACCCCCATATAGATTGGGTAACAGGAAAGGTTCTGGGGTGGAGCACGGCCTGCCACGCCTCCTGCCTTCTCTCCGCTCGCCCCTCCAGGGCGGTCTACGTACATGAAGACTGTTATCCAGACCTCTCCAGGGTTCCCCAAGCATATCATGACCTCAAGGAAGTCTTCAATAAGGCCAAGGCGGTCACCCTCCCACCACACCGGCCTTACGACTGCGCAATTGACCTTCTACCGGGACACACCCCCCCCAGGGGTCGTTTGTTTTCACTGTCCGGTCCGGAGAAGGCGGCGATGGAATCCTACATCCAGGAGTCCTTATCTGCAGGTATCATTCGGCCGTCGACCTCGCCTGCAGGGGCAGGTTTCCTTTTTGTCGGGAAGAAGGATGGGGGCGTAAGACCGTGCATAGATTACAGGGGCCTTAATGCTATCACGGTAAAAAACAGATATCCTCTACCTTGATCGCCACTGCTTTTGAACTGTTGAAGGGTGCACGAATCTTTACCAAGTTAGACCTGCGTAATGCATACCACCTAGTGCGCATCAAGGAGGGGGACGAGTGGAAGACTGCTTTTAACACACCCACAGGCCATTTTGAATACCTCGTCATGCCATTTGGCCTAACGAATGCCCCAGCCGTTTTTCAAAACATGGTTAATGATGTCTTGGGGGATATGTTGAATAAGTTTGTTTTTGTATACCTTGACGATATTCTCATTTTCTCAAAGTCTGAGACCGAGCACTTCCAGCATGTCCGAGCGGTTCTTCAGCGTCTCCTCCAGAACCAGCTATATGTTAAGGCTGAGAAGTGTGAGTATCATGTGTCCAAGACGTCCTTTTTGGGTTTTGTTATTAGCCCAGAGAGGATTGCTATGGACCCTGATAAAGTGCAAGCCGTTAGAGAATGGCCGGTGCCCACAGATAGGAAGCAACTACAACGGTTCCTGGGGTTTGCAAATTTTTATAGAAAGTTCATTAAGGGATACAGCGGGGTGGCAGCACCACTGCACAAGTTGACATCACCTAAGACAAAGTTCTTGTGGTTCCCAGAAGCCAGGGATGCATTTGAGAAACTGAAGACCCTGTTTACAACCGCTCCTATTCTCACACTCCCCGACCCAAATCTGCCATTTGTCGTCGAGGTTGATGCCTCGGACTGTGGGGTGGGAGCAGTGCTATCCCAGCGCTCGCCTTCAGATTCAAAGATTCACCCCTGCGCTTTTTTTTCCAAGAAACTGTCCCCCCCTGAAAGAAACTACGATGTGGGCAACCGGGAGCTGCTGGCAGTCAAGTTGGCCCTAGAGGAATGGAGACACTGGCTAGAGGGTTCGGCTCACCCTTTCACGGTTCTAACAGACCATAAGAACTTGGAGTACCTCAAGTCGGCTAAGAGACTGAATTCCCGCCAGGCTAGGTGGTCGATCTTTTTTGAGCGTTTTGCTTTCACCCTGTCTTTCAGACCTGGTACTCTGAATAGTAAGGCGGATGCTCTGTCTCGTATTCATGCCCCATCTGACCCTCCGGATAGGTCAAAGTTCATTCTCCCAGGCTCAGTTAGGTTGGGCGCTGCACGCACCGGTTTGGAGGAGAGTGTCATCGGCGCGAATCAAGGTACCTCAGCACCTTCAGGTTGCCCTGATCACTGTCTCTTTGTCCCTGCAGAACTCAGATCACGGGTCTTGCAGGTCTGTCACGACTCCCGCCTTGCTGTGCATCCGGGGGCAGCACGCACCGTACGAGCGGTGCTCCAACGGTTCTGGTGGCCTACAGTGCGGAAGGATGTGCGAGAGTATGTTGCCGCCTGTCCCGCATGCTCCAGGTCGAAGGCTGGCCACCAGGCTCCAGCAGGGCACCTACATCCCCTGCCCGTTCCAAAACGCCCATGGTCTCATTTATCCATGGACTTTGTCACTGGGCTGCCTCCTTCCAACGGGAACACTGTGGTCCTCATGGTTGTGGATAGATTTTCAAAGATGGTGCACTTTGTTGCACTCCCCAAGTTGCCATCGTCCTCTGAGACGGCTCAAGTGATGATTGACCATGTTTTCAGGCTCCACGGCATCCCGGAGGATGTGGTCTCTGACCGGGGGCCTCAGTTCACCGCCAAGTTCTGGAGCGAGTTTTGTCGGCTGCTGGGTGTCTCTGTCAGCCTATCATCGGGCTACCATCCCCAGTCTAATGGGCAGGCCGAGCGTTTGAACCAGGAACTGGGAACGGGTCTTAGACTGTTGTGCTCTGACAATCCAGGAGCGTGGTCTAAGAATCTGACCTGGGTGGAGTATGCCCATAACAGCCAGCCTTCCGCCTCTACGGGACTGTCTCCTTTCCAGGTAGTTTACGGCTATCAACCACCGTTGTTTGAACCGCAGGTGTTGGATGCCATGGTCCCCTCCGCTGCTGCGTCTGTCCGCCGTTGTCACCTAGCCTGGCGTAAGGCGCGCCAGGCTCTGCTTTCCTCTGTTTCTCTCTATCAACGCCGTCCTGCTCCCACCTATCGCCCAGGACAGAAGGTGTGGCTGGCCTCCAGGGACATTCCTCTAAAGGTGGAGAGTCCCAAGCTGGCGCCGCGTTTTATTGGGCCCTTTCCTGTCTCTAAGGTGATCAACCCTGTGTGTGTCAGACTTCGTCTTCCTCGGTCGTTGCGTATCCATCCCACGTTTCATGTATCTCGTATCAAGCCGGTGCAAGCCTGTCCGTTGGTCCCCTCCTCCAGGCCCCCTCCGCCCGCCCGGCTCATTGGCGGGGGGCCTGCTTATGTGGTGCGTCGTATCCTCCGTTCCCGGCGCAGGGGGCGTGGTGTGCAGTATTTGGTGGATTGGGAGGGGTATGGGCCGGAGGAGCGCTGCTGGGTCCCGCGGGGCTTCATCCTGGATCCCGCTCTCCTGCGGGAGTTTCACGCTGCCCACCCCGATCAGCCCTGTCGGCCGTCAGGAGTCGGCCGTTGAGGAGGGGGTTCTGTTATGTCGGCAGCTGGGCTTTCTGGTTTTGGGCTTTTATTGTCGTGGATTTTGTTTTGCTTCCGGTTGTTTCGTTCCTGTTCCTTGGCTTGTTGATTGTTTTCACCGGTGCCTCATTAGTCGGACTATTTAGCCCTTCCGTTTCCGAGGCATCCTTGTCGGTTTATTGTTCGCCCACAGCTGTTTGAAGCCGTCCAGGTTTGATCAAGTTATTTCGCCTTGTGACCATAGTCCTCGCTGTTGTATTTTTGTTTCACGTTGACTTAGATTTTGTTTGTGCTGGCCACGCCAGTGTTCCGTACTTTGTACGCGCTTTGAGTTTACGGTTTTTTTTCTGTTCGCACGGTGAGCATTTTGCCCGTGCCATTTCGGACTAAAAAGGACACTGACGTGAGGACGGTCCTCCGTCGTTCGGATCGCGCGCTACTAGCCGTCGGACCCGGTATTGTTACGTGAAGCGCTGTGCGCGCACCATTGTGCTCCTCCACAGACACCGTGGGAAGGAACCTCCGGAGTAACGCTGGAACGAGGACCCGGTCTCCACAGCCACGCCATCGCTGTTCCTCAACCTGCCTCATGCTCGGAGCTTCACCTCGCGTTTGCCCTGTTTTACCAGGTAGTACCGTTCAGTGAAGACAAGTCCAGGTGTATGCTGGACACTGTCCAGTATATAACTTGCCTTATTACTTACCTCCTCTCTCTCTCTCTCTCGGTACTCAGGGACGCTACTATCTAGGACGAGTTTACGCCCACGCACCCTTGTTTCCTTTTTTTCTGTAAATAAAACCCTTTTGTGTGCATACTAGGTCTCTGACTCGGTTCTGTGGAACACTCCCTGGGGGTCCAGCTGCGCATTTAATGGTGCACAGGGTAACATTTCTCTGACACATCCAGTGTGGGTCCTTGGGCAAGACCCTTCAAGCTACCGCCTACCTCATATCATGAGAGACAATGAACCACATGAGATACCGGCTCAGACGTCGCCCGGTCTAACAAGGTCTGCGTCAGGTGTTGGGGAACCAGAGCACCTTGACGAGAAATGGGCTACTGGAACAAGAAAGAAATGGCTAAGATGCGAGAACAGAGAACTGTTGGAATGCTACTACTCAAGTAACCCTAGTCAGAGGGGTTACATGAAAAGAATGTGTGGCGAATGGGAACGGAGAAACCCACATTCAAGACTGACTGCGAAACAACTAGTAGCTCAGTGTTCCAACATCCACAAACGGCAACTGCTATCACAACTTGAGATTGACGAGGTACAACACAAATGCTACGGCAAGGGGGAGCCAGGACGCCAGGTCAGAGGGGAGGTTTCACCATCTCCCCAACCGGAAATTGGGTACAAAGCCCCAATGAGCACAGATACGCTGAGCGAGGCAGCGACTGACCTGAAAGATAAGATCATGGCGAGATTGAACAGGCAACCCCGAACCCCACTACAACGGCTAAGTGAAGTACCATCAGAAAGTCTCATGGAAGATGTGAATGCAGCATTGAGAGCGATCCCTACCACAACAATCACAGAAACCAACGAGCTGATATACGCTTCAGCATCAGTGATCCTAGAGGTGCTTGGCTATAAGAGCAACCATGGGAGCCATGAGAAACAATACCCACCATGGAAACGAAGGTTGGAGGCAAAAATCAAGGCAGCTCGGAGGGAAGTGAGCCAAATGACAGAGGCCCAGAGAGGTGCAATGAAAAGACCGATGCCCAAGAGGTACAGCCAGATGACCATACCTGAAGCACTCGAAACTGCCAAGCAAAGGCTACAAGCCTTGGCCAGCCGCCTAAAGAGATACACCAGAGACAACGAAGCCAGACGAATAAACCGGCTGTTCGCAACACAACCTGCGAAAGTGTACTCTCAATGGCAGGGTAATAACAACAGAGCAGACCCACCAAGGCTGGAAACTGAACAGTACTGGAAGGGTATATGGGAAAGGGAGGCGTCACACAACAGTGATGCACAGTGGCTGGTGGATCTGAGGGAAGACCACAGCAACCTCCCTGAACAGAATCCAGTGACTATCACAGTGGCAGACATCCAACAAAGAGTCTCAGGTATGAAAAACTGGACAGCACCTGGCCCTGACATGATCCACGCCTACTGGCTAAAGAAGCTCACTGCAATCCATGAGCGCCTGGCAGCACAAATGAACCAGCTGCTAAGGGATGGGACTCACCCTGAATGACTAACCATAGGGCGAACGATCCTGATAATGAAGGATCCCTCAAAGGGTACAGTCCCATCCAACTACCGGCCAATAACCTGTCTCTCCACAACATGGAAGCTCATGTCAGGCATCATCGCAGCTAAGATAAGTGGGCACATGAGTCAATACATGAGCGAAGCACAGAAGGGCATTGGTAAGGATACCAGAGGAGCCAAACACTAACTCCTGGTTGACAGAACAGTCGCCCAAGACTGCAGAATGCGACACACCAACCTGTGCACAGCCTGGATCGACTACAAGAAAGCCTATGACTCAATGCCACACACATGGATCACTGAATGCTTGGAGCTGTACAACATCAACAGAACTCTAAGGACCTTCATTGCAAACTCAATGAGGTTGTGGAGAACCACCCTTGAAGCCAATGGGAAGCCACTTGCCCAAGTATCCATCAAATGTGGCATATACCAAGGAGATGCACTGTCCCCACTGCTGTTCTGCATAGGTCTGAACCCCCTCAGCCAAATAATAAACAAGACTGGCTATGGATACCGACTCCGGAACGGGGCCACCATAAGTCACCTCCTCTACATGGATGACATCAAGCTGTACGCCAAGAGTGAGCGAGACATCGACTCACTGATCCACACCACCAGGATCTACAGCTCGGACATTGGGATGTCATTCGGACTCGAGAAATGTGGGAGGATGGTGACAAAGAGAGGCAAGGTAATCCACACAGAAGGGGTCTCACTCCCAGAAGGAACAATAGCAGACATTGAGGACAGTTACAAGTACCTTGGAATACCACAGGCAAACGGCAACCTTGAACAGGCAACAAGGAATGCGGCAACAGCCAAATACCTCCAACGAGTAAGGCAAGTCCTAAGGAGCCAGCTCAATGGCAAGAACAAATCCCGGGCAATAAACAGCTACGCCCTGCCAGTGATCAGATACCCTGCGGGAATAATAAGGTGGCCAAAGGAAGAGATACAGACCACAGATGTTAAGACACGAAAGCTCCTCACCATGCATGGAGGGTTCCACCCCAAATCCAGCACCCTGAGACTGTACGCTAGCCGCAAGGAAGGAGGCCGAGGACTAGTGAGCGTGAGAGCCACTATCCAGGATGAAACATCCAAGATGCATAAGTACATCAAGGATAAGGCCCCGACAGATGACGTGCTGAGTGAATGTCTCAGGCAGTGGAGAACGGAGGATGAGATGCTGGAAGAGGGAGCATCATGGGAGGACAAGCCCTTACACGGGATGTACCACCGGAACATAACTGAAGTGGCTGATCTCAACAAATCCTACCAATGGCTTGAAAGGGCTGGGCTGAAGGACAGCACAGAGGCACTCATCCTGGCCGCACAGGAGCAGGCCCTGAGCACCAGAGCCATAGAGGCCCAGATCTACCACACCAGACAAGACCCAAGGTGTAGACTGTGCAAAGAGGCCCCTGAGACGATCCAGCACATAACTGCAGGGTGTAAGATGCTGGCAGGGAAAGCATACATGGAACGCCATAACCAAGTGGCTGGCATAGTATACAGGAACATCTGTGCAGAGTATGGACTGGAAACCCCAAGGTCAAAGTGGGAAACACCTCCCAAGGTGGTAGAGAACGAGCGAGCCAAGATCCTGTGGGACTTCCAGATACAGACAGACAGAATGGTAATGGCGAACCAACCAGACATCGTGGTGGTGGACAAAGAACAGAGGAAAGCCGTAGTGGTGGATGTGGCAATACCAAGCGATGGCAACATCAGGAAAAAGGAGCATGAGAAACTAGAGAAATACCAAGGGCTCAGAGAAGAACTGGAGAAGGCTTGGAAGGTGAAGGCCACAGTGGTGCCTGTGGTGATCGGAGCACTTGGGGCAGTGACCCCCAAACTGGAGGAGTGGCTACAACAGATCCCTGGAATAACATCCGATATCTCAGTACAGAAAAGTGCAGTCCTAGGAACAGCAAGGATACTGCGCAGAACCCTCAAGCTTCCTGGCCTCTGGTAGAGGACTTGGTAGAGGACCAAGCTTGGAAAGTGGATGTGACCACCCACGTGGGGTGAGAAGGGAGTTAGTATATATACATACATATATATATATATATATATATATATATATATATATATATATATATATATATATATATATATATATATATATATATATATATATATATATATATATATATATATATATATATATATATATATATATATATATATATAAAGCATACATAAAGCATATATATGAGAGAGAGAGAGAGAGAGAGAGAGAGAGAGAGAGAGAGAGATAACCGAAATGAGCGTCTTAAATGTAAAGTAGTTTATTACTGAACTTAAAGTTATTAATGTCTAAGCAAGTAGAAAATTACAGGTGTTATGAATACAACGCCCTTTAGTCAAACATTCACATGGATATTTTATTTGTTTTAATTATACTGTATTGTATGTATTACTGTATTGTAATGTTTAGCTCTAAATTTACTGGCATTTTTTGACAACTGACAAAGACCAAAAGCTTCCTTAGTCTGAGGGAAGTTCCATATCATCCTCCAGTTTGGCTTCACTTCACACTTGCAAAGAAGTGGCTCGTTACGTGAACAAAAGACACAAAAGTGAGTAGGTGTGATGAACCCTCCCCCAAGAAGCACACCACACTGAAAGAGTTGACATGACTCAACTTCCACACAACTTCACCTGAGCCATGAAAACCAGATATATTTGTAAACTGCTTAAAAAGAAAATTCTTCATGGATCCATAATTTTAAAGGTTCCACTCAAATCAAGGCTCTGTTAACATAATGCTGTATGAAGGAATTTAGTTGCTGTCTATACAGTAGGTCTCCCTCAGAGGACCAACAGCCTAGTGGTTAAGGCACAGAAGCTCCCAGCTAGAGACTCCTGGTGTAAACGTGCCTCTGGTGTCTTTTGTTTACCACACAAATTCAAGTGACACAAAATACAGAGATCTGCATACATATGTGTTATGAGTTATGCCAGCTGATATTCTTTCAGTTCTGTGTCATTTCAGTCACCTTTTACTGCCAAATGTCACAGCAATCGGCTGATTGTAATTTTCAAGTTAATTTACAGACTTTTCTTAAAGCAGAAACATTACCAAAAGTGCAGGAACCTTCAGTCTGAGTAAAGGCACTATCCTCTATTTACATTAGGCTTCACTTCACACCTGTAAAGAACTGGCTCATCAGTTGAACAAAGGACTGTGAGAAGGTGTGAAGATCATGTCCCCCATGAAGGACATATAATGTAGAAGCTGCTTGAGAAACATTTCTGCTCTAAAAGAATGTAGTGACCCAACTTTCAGACAACTTGGTTTAGAAAATGGTCAAATGAACTGGACGTTTATAAAATCTGTGAATAAAACTTGTTAAAAAGAAAGTGTTAAGTCTATGGCTTTAGGATATAAAAGTTTCTTATTTTAAACCACCAACTAACAAAAACAGTTTAATTAAAAACGGTGGGTGAGAAGTTGTGTGCTTTAACCACTAGGCTCTTTTAAGTGATGGATGGATGAAGTAGTTCACAAATGTATCTGGTTACATCAGGTAACAGCACTGCAGGACTCTGGTGCTTTGGGGAGAAGGGGGTGGTGTTAAACCAGTCTAACTGGTGCTGTGGATGGTCGTTCTGTCTGAAAAGAGGCTCTCTATTGTTATGTTCATCTAAGCTTGATTAGAACATTGAAATGTTCTTTTTTTAATTTAAAACAGCTCCTGAAGCAGGCAGACTGACACACACTACATTCAAGTGAATAAGAATAATATATAAATTGAGAATTTAATAATTTCATTTGTGAAGTCCAACTCAACCTAATACAGCCAGTAACTGATAAAACTCCAGAAGGTAGTTTGGCAGCTGTAGTAGCGTGAGCTGCCGATGCTTATCTATGATTAAAAAAAAGTTAGTACAACATTTAATTCTGAAATGAAGTCAACTGTTCCAGTTTTCTCAACTTTTTAGTTCACTGTTTACACAGACTATTGTCTGTCTGTCTGTTTGTCTGTCTGCCCTAGCAAACAGTGTAGAACTGACGTTATCAGATCTATGTCCTGTCCTCAGAACTGTGCCTATACTTGCTGTTTGACCCTAACTCTACGGGTCAGATACTAAAGCTCCACCTTTTGGTTTTACCCTGGAATTGCGTCTTTGGTGCTAAAATGGGGGTGGCCTCATTAACATTTTTAACACCTTCCCCAGATAGACCAAGGAGGGGGGCTGCTGACAGTCGGCTGATGAGGGTGTGATAAGTGTGTGATCAGCGTCAGAAGAGTGACTGACAGTCGACTGAAATTAGCGAAAATGAACCGCTCCATCTGTACCTTCCTAGGTCACATCATCACCGCTGAAGGGAAATCCATTTCACCTAAAAGAGCTGAAGCTATTCAGAACCTGCCTAAACCGTGCACATACAAACAGCTTATGTCCTTTTTAGGCATGTGCTCTTATTGCAGGAATTTCATTCCTAACTGCGCCGTCTTGGAGGCTCCGCTTAGAGCGTCTTCTGCATCCACCACCCGCCTCATGTGGACATCTGAGGCTGAACAGGCGTTCACCGACCTCAAACTAGCTCTTCAGTCGGCTCCTACTTTGGGTCTACCTGACCCTACGCGACCTTTATTCCAAAATTTCAACCACACGTGGTCACTGAAAAACTCAACACCAACAGGAAAGCAGAAAACTAACACATTTCTGGACCTCAGTCTGAGAGTTTGCTCCTGTACCTGGATAAGCTGATCACTGGGGCTCTGCCTGTGTTTACAGGAAATCAGACGCCTCGTACAAAATAATGTTGCTAACACAACGTAACCAATGTAGAGAAGCTGTTAACTGAGACAAACAACAGAACAACTAATGAGTAGCTTTAAAACATAAAGCTGTTTTGTAGCATCAGCAGATATTTCACCACTGATTTATTAAGAAGCTGAGTTAGAATATATATAATATCTCCACATGGTTTTAATAAGTTATGTCCTTATAATTTTCTTGTTAGTTGATTTCAGTGATTAATGTTTGTGTTTCTTACATTATCACATGAATAATGACAGTTTGTGTTTAATCTCTGACACAGCACATAAAATGGAATATTACATAAAACAGTTGGCTACCAGTTAACGTGGTCGCTGGAAAACTCAAAACACCAAGAGGAAAGGAGAAACTCAGCAGAAGCAGAAAAGCACCATGTTTCTGGACCTCATTCAGTCTGAGCGGTCAGTACCACCGACTGTGAGCTCAGAACTAGAACCAGGACAAATAACAACTAGAGCCAGACCCTGAACACCAACTCCCCACATCCGATTCTTGTCAGTGTTAGTTTGACAGAAGTGGATTGTGTCTCTCCAAACTGAGGTCCTCAGGGCCGGTGCCCCTGCTGGTTTTCCAACTCCCTTCTGATTACGTTGAACATGTGTTTTCAGTCGGCTCATCCAGCTGCTGATTGACTTAACACACCTGATCTAGGTAACCAGCAGGCTCTGGGAAGGAGAGTTGGAAAACCAGGAAGGGGCTGGTTTGAGTTTGACATCTCTGTTCTACATTAACAAACAGACTCAGTCACAGTAATGTTGTTAAACACTCACCTCCTCAACTTTTCTCCTTCCTCTTGGTGTTTAATTTAATTTTCCTTCTTCTGCTTTGTTTTCTCTAAATAGAGTCTGAAGTCCCTGAACACCTTCGGTCTTTGCTTGCTGGATCACATGATCACAGTGGCTCCGCCCCCTCTCTATTTGCAGGAAACCAGGTGAGTCTACAGGAACAAATTCTTACTGTCTGACGCAGCACATAAATAGGGAACATTCCATAAAACCTGTTAAAGTGGTTTTTAGCTGCAGCAGCAGTTTGTCTGCATCTCCAGCTGCTTGTTTCAGCATGTAGCTAGTAGTAGTAAGTATCATGCTCTACACTCTTTCCAGCTGATCTGTTGGAGCCAGTAAAATATTTACATTTTTCATCTCCTGATATCTTTACTGCTTAAATTACATGGTGCTGTTCCTAGATGCAACGACACAAAGTAATTGAGTTGATTCCAGCTTGTATGTGTGTTATTCTCTACTAAGCAGCTAAAATTAAAATTGACTTGCTAACCATTAGACTTTGGAGCAAAAATCTTGTTGTCATGTTTTTGACTTCCCTGGATTAAAAGTAAAGATGTTGATCCATATTTATTCAAATTTAAAGATTTTACTGAATTTATGAATGTGCTTTGAGTAAAATAATTTCATAAGTATCATTTTTTCATTGTAGTCCACCTGTGAGTCTCTGCCTCCTGTTGACTGTCAGTGGAATTGAGGAGATCCTCAAACCAAGCGATTTGCCAGAATCTCTTTGAGGCCGACCTCACTGTAGTGCTGTGTTGTACAGTCTGATGTCTGTGGGAGGAATGACCTGCAGTAGCTCCTTCCTGCACTGTGGGTGTAACAATGTGGTGCTGAAGGAGCTGCTCAGAGCCTCTACAGTGGTGCAGGGGGTGGAGGGTTCTCCATGATGGATGTTAGTTTACAGCATCCTTCTGTCCACCACCTCCTCCATGGACTCCAGTGTGCAGCCCAGGACAGAACCAGAACCTTTCTGAACCAGCTTGTTGAGTCTCTTCCTGTCTCTGCCTTAACTGCCTCCCCCCCAGCACACAACTCCATACAGGACTACTGAGGCCACCACAGTGTCATAGAAAGTCCTTAGCAGCTGTCTGCACACACCAAAGGACCTCAGTCTCCTCAGCAGGTGGAGGCCACTCTGGCCCTGTTTATACAGAGAGTCTGTGTTGTTTGACCAGTCCAGTTTATTGTTAAAGTGAACACCCAGGTATCAATGTTTCATACCTGGGAATCCCATCCCCCCCTGCGAACGCTGCCGCGGCGTGTGACGTCATACAGACGGCCGTCTCCAACCTGCAGTACAGATGTCCTGACGCTTTCTTTATGATCTCTGGTGACTTTAATCACATCAGCCTCAACAAGTCACTTCCTACATTCACGTGGACACTCATGTACCTCATAAAACCTTTCGCTGCTTTCCTAACAACAAACCATGGGTCGGTCGTGACATCAAAGCCGCCCTGAATGAAAAGAAGAAAGCATTCAGGTCATTCAGGGAGGCAGCGAGGAGAGTCCAGAGAGCTGTCAGTCAAAACCAGGGAGGGGAAGGAGGCTCAGAGGAGGAAACTGGAACACTTCAGAACAACAACACCAGGGAAGTGTGGAGGGACACGAGGACCATCACTGGCTACAAGTCGAGCAGCAGGTGACTGAGGGGTCCAAGGACAGGGCCACCAACTTAATACCTTCTTTAACAGACTCCAGGTTGGGCCATAAACGCCCCGCTGCCCACGATAGCCCCCCCTCACATCACCCACAGGACTCATCCACCCCCACCTCACACACAGTCACAGCAGATCAGGTGAGAAAGGAGCTGAACAAGCTTCATCCAACAAAGGCTGCAGGACCTGATGGAATCAGCCCAAGGTGCTGAAAGTCTGTGCTCCAGCTTTGTGGTGTCCTCCAACACATCTTCAACCTAAGCCTCCAGCTGGAGACAGTTCCTCTTAGCTGGAAAAAGCCATGCATTGTGCAGTGAATCAGACGGACTCCATGCGTTCTCTGGTCAAACCCTCAGTCGACCCCCTCCAGTTCACATATCAACCCCATAGGAGTGGATGACGCCATCACACATCTGCTCCATCGCACCTACAACCACCTGGACAAGCCTGGCCTCAGTGAGGATCATGTTCTTTGGTTTCTCCAGTGCATTTAACAGCATCCAGCCTGCGCTGCTGAGAGAAACTGAAGGACATGCAGGTGGAGCCCCCCCTGATCTCATGGATCATGGACCACCTCACCAACCGCCCCCAGTACGTCCGCCTGCAGAACTGTGTGTCTGACACCGTGCTCTGCAGCACAGGAGCTCCACAGGGGACAGTCCTGTCTCCTTCCTCTTCAGCTGTAGCTGAGAGGAGGATGCTGCTCCAACTCCTCTCCATCCTAGACACCACCTCCACCCCTACACAGTGTGTGGCTGGACAGAGTAGCACCTTCAGCCAGAGGCTGATCCGTATTAGGTGCTCCACAGAACGACACTGGAGATACTTCCTACCGGTGCCATCAGTCTGTACAACTCCTCCTCTGTCTGTGAGGGCTGATCTTCATCCATGCAATAACATGTATAATAAAACTTTAGCTAGTGATTAAATGTAATTAGACAATAGTAATTAGGCGTGATGTGAGTGTGTAGATGTGTTAGCATTCGTGTTTTTAATCTCCCTTCCTTCTTGTGTGCACCTCCATCTGTGACAGCGATCAAAGTGTGCAAAATAAAATCTTAATGAAACCCTGTCAATTACTGTATAGATTCAGATTTGATCCATTTACGTTCAATCCAGATCCCGTTTTTATGTTGCTGCAAAGAACAGCTCCAATGACCCAAACGTTACTGATCCTCATGTGTGTGTGACTCATGGTGTGACTCTGATGACGTCACATGAAAACTGGTTACTTCTAAACCAGAATCACTTCATTCCAGAAAAGATTTGCAACTAAAGGCTGCCTGGTGACACGCACAGTGTTCAGTACCTGTCTAGGTCTTGGTCATGTGACTGCTCCCTGTGGACGATGGGTCAAATGCAGAATTCAGTTTTCCTACTGTGGAAATAATAAAGATTTTTTTTAATAATTTCTAATTTAAACATACAACCAGATCCAATTACTCTACCTTTTGCTTCCCAAGACTGTTCAGTTTCACATATATTGTAATCCAGTCAATGAAAACAGATTCAATCAAGTGTCACACTAGATGTTGTGTTTGTGTTTTTTTTTTTAATTTGCGTCTGTCAGGAATAAAAGGTCCTGTTTCTATATTTGTCCACGAGCTGCACTGCACTTGGCCTCTTGCAGACCTCTGCAGATTATTCAGTTCTAGGACTTTTGCAGCCATTTGCAAAAAACAACTTTGAATTAACATGGAGTCACCACTGTGACGTCAACAAAGCCAGCAGCTTTTAATTCATTCTGGTCATTTTCTAAAGTCATTCAATGTCTTCTATGTTTTTATTTTTGTGTCTGTCTCAAACTGTTGTTTGAGAATTAAAGCATCAAACAGCAGCAACGAGGACACAGGTTATACAGGAAAGATGCTTTATAAACAATCTGTCTGTGACCATAACGTCTACTTCATATTACAACACTAGAGCATTAATGTGTGAAAACACGATTTATACAAAAATCAGGTTTTCTTTAACAAGAAGAATTGCAGTCAACACTGTCCCCGATATCTAACTACTGCAACACACACTTTATTTCCCACATGATCCTGGTGGACTGGACACAGAACAGCTGGTCTCAGATCAGTTCACACTGAGACTCGTCTCCACTGGTTCTGGTTCCTCTGTCAGTCAGTTCTGGATGAAGCTCAGCTCCCAGTAACATGGACCAGTCAGAACCTCCACACACACGCTGCTGCTGCTTCTACATCTGGATCATCTCCAGCTGCAGAGAGAATGAGAGAGCAGAGAGCAGATCAGTGAGTGTCTACAGAGACTCCCTTCATCATCTGTCACATCCAGGACAAAGAGCAGCAGGACTTCAGTCGTGTTCACAGCACAAGTGGAGCAGCTGTTAAGCTTCCTTTTAACTCATTGGTCTGAGCTCAGTTGGTAGAGCGTCAGACACAGAAGGCAAAGGTTTGATCCCCCGCCTCAGCATCAGGTGTGTCCTTGAGCAAGACACTTCGCACTAGAGCGCCCTCATGTGGTGGAAAATAAAGGGGAAAGTAAAGGAATTTCCTTTCCTTTAACGTCTTGGACTGAAGCGTCAAGTCTGCTGAATCTGCACATTTCCCTCTAGTCCACAGTGAAACAAACTGCTGAGTCATGGCTGTAGAGACGACTTCCTGTTGGTCCATCACAGACAGAGTTGCTGTGTGGTGACCAACATCTTCTCTGCTTTGAAACATCAGCTGACACAGAAACATGAGAAGCTTTGGAGCAAACTAATGACAGAAGGACACAGACACAGATGTGATGACTGGACTTCAGCAGAGGTTCTGCTCTGGACCAGCACCACATGGTTACTACATGGAACCATGGTTCTATCAGCCAGACTGATCTCAGAGCTGTGACACACATGAACCTGATCAGTAGTTAGTGTTGATGCTACGACACTTTGATGAGTGACTGGAGCTTTACAGGAAACACTGGATCTCTGCTGTGACACTAACTGAGTTTAGTCCAATACTACTGAAAGCAGCACAGACTGACTCCAACCTCTACTGACCTCAGAGTCTGCAGTCCACAGTCTGGACTCTGCACCAGGTCACGAAGAGGCTTCACTGATGAATCCTGCAGGTTGTTCTCTCTCAGGTCCAGTTGTATTAAATGTGACGGGTTGGACTTCAGAGCTGAGACCAGAGAATCACAGCTGATCTCTGACAAACTGCAGCAACTCAATCTGAATAAAGAGTCAAAGATGTGGATCAAAGCATTAATAATGAGTCAGATTTGTCCTGATCACTGATGTTTAGTCTAAAATGAGCAGAGTGATTTTGTGCTTGTGTTGTTGTGTCGTCATGATCTCAGCTTCTACACATCATCCACATGTCAGTACAACATTCATACACCTGTTGATGTCAGCACTGATTCACAAGCTGCTGTTGACCTCAGTCACATCTGGAATCAGTAGAGAAGCTGTGAAGGCTTCATCCCAGTCAACAAACATTTTGATGACAACTCAGTGAAATGAAGTGAAAGAAGAATGTGATGAACACTGGGAGTCCCAGCATTTTTCTTTCCTCGAAGGACTTCCCAACGGTAGGTTAAGAGACTGACACACTTTAGCTAAAATCCTAAATGAGCCATGAACGGCTTCTATTGTTCCATAAATGGGGCAGTTCCCCCCACGGCAAGGGGGTGTTCACGCTGAGCTAGTTCAACAAAACCTGTGTTTTCTGTCACAAGCTGTGCTGTGGTCATCCAAACTGCCTGTGATGGAGACATGAAAACACACAGTACCAGCATTTCTTACTGTACTGTACAATCTTACTGTTGTATCAGGATCAGACTCAATTAGCTGAAGCAGTTTACTTAGCTCAGTTGGTAGAGTGGAGGTCTCAAGAAGCATTATGCTATTATGTCACTTTTTTACACAGCAAAACATACAATAAATTTAAAGATAAAGTCAATAAACTGAGCTACCAGGCTATCCAGGTTCAAGCCCACCATAGCACCAAGTGTGTCCTGCAGTGTTTTCTATCCTCTGACGGATCCAAACCCCCTTTCATGGAGACATAAAACCTCAACTGTGGCCCATTCTACCGCTTGAGAAAAGCAGCTTCCCCCGCTTTGTGGCCGAGCACCTTCATTTTTATGCATTGAATATGTGCCCTCCATTTTGTTGTCCAAGATTCTGTGCTGATTTTTTTTCACAGTGAAACCTACAATGATTTTTACAGTAAGAGTCAGAACTCCAACGTGGCCAATTCCTGAACAGATTAATTTACAACACGTGGAACACATTTCTACTTTTCTAGAAGTGGCTAGAGTATATGGGGGAATGGGCCACACTTGAGTACTGACTTTATCTGTAAAATTATTGTATGTTTCATTGTGGATAAAAGTGACATAAAAGTAAAAAAAAGTCCCTGGTTTATCAGATTGGCAAGCAGCACAAGATCAATTGCTTTCTGTTTGGGCTTTGTAACGGAAAAATTGTTTCTTCCATATACTATGCATGCGGTATATATATATATATATATATATATATATATATATATATATATAGATATATATATATATATATATATATATATATATATTTACAATTACAATATATATATATATATATTGTTACGTTACAATATATATATATATATATATTGTAACGGAAAAATTGTTTCTTCCATATACTATGCATGCGGTATATATATATATATATATATATATATATATATATATATATATATATATATATATATATATATATATATATATAGATATATATATATATATATATATATATATATATATATATATATATATATATATATATCTATATATATATATATATATATATGGCTATATATGGCTCGCTGGATAGCTCAATCGGTAAAGTCACAGGACTTGCATGCGGGGGGTTGCCGGTTCCCGGTTTACCTCATATCATGAGAGACAATGAACCACAAAAGATACCGGCTCAGACGTCGCCCGGTCTAACAAGGTCTGCGTCAGGTGTTGGGGAACCAGAGCACCTTGGCGAGAAGTGGGCTACTGGAACAAGAAAGAAATGGCTGAGATGCGAGAACAAAGCTCTGTTGGAATGCTACTACTCAAGTAACCCTAGTCAGAGGGGTTACATGAATAGAATGTGTGGCGAATGGGAACGGAGAAACCCACATTCAAGGCTGACGGCGAAGCAACTAGTAGCTCAGTGTTCCAACATCCACAAACGGCAACTGCTATCACAACTTGAGATTAAAGAGATACAACACAAATGCTACGGCAAGGGGGAGCCAGGACGCCAGGTCAGAGGGGAGGTTTCACCATCTCCCCAACCGGAAATTGGGTACGAAGCCCCAATAAGCACAGATACGCTGAGCGAGGCAGCGACTGACCTGAAAGATAAGATCATGGCGAGATTGAACAGGCAACCCCGAACCCCACTACAACGGCTAAGTGATGTTCCATCAGAAAGTCTCATGGAAGATGTGAATGCAGCATTGAGAGCGATCCCTACCACAACAATCACAGAAACCAATGAGCTGATATACGCTTCAGCATCAGTGATCCTAGAGATGCTTGGCTATAAGAGCAACCATGGGAGCCATGAGAAACAATACCCACCATGGAAACGAAGGTTGGAGGCAAAAATCAAGGCAGCTCGGAGGGAAGTGAGCCAAATGACAGAGGCCCAGAAAAGTAATGAAAAGACCGATGCCCAAGAGGTACAGCCAGATGACCATACCTGAAGCACTCGAAACTGCCAAGCAAAGGCTACAAGCCTTGGCCAGCCGCCTAAAGAGATACACCAGAGATAACGAAGCCAGACGAATAAACCGGCTGTTCGCAACACAACCTGCAAAAGTGTACTCTCAATGGCAGGGTAATAACAACAGAGCAGACCCACCAAGGCTGGAAACTGAACAGTACTGGAAGGGTATATGGGAAAGGGAGGCATCACACAACAGTGATGCACAGTGGCTGGTGGATCTGAGACAAGACCACAGCAACCTCCCTGAACAGAATCCAGTGACTATCACAGTGGCAGACATCCAGCATAGAGTCTCAGGTATGAAAAACTGGACAGCACCTGGCCCTGACATGATCCACGCCTACTGGCTAAAGAAGCTCACTGCAATCCATGAGCGCCTGGCAGCACAAATGAACCAGCTGCTAAGGGATGGGACTCACCCTGAATGGCTAACCGAAGGGCGAACGATCCTGATAATGAAGGATCCCTCAAAGGGCACAGTCCCATCCAACTACCGGCCAATAACCTGTCTCTCCACAACATGGAAACTCATGTCAGGCATCATCGCAGCTAAGATAAGTGGGCACATGAGTCAATACATGAGCGAAGCACAGAAGGGCATTGGTAAGGATACCAGAGGAGCCAAACACCAACTCCTGGTAGACAGAACAGTCGCCCAAGACTGCAGAATGCGACACACCAACCTGTGCACAGCCTGGATCGACTACAAGAAAGCCTATGACTCAATGCCACACACATGGATCACTGAATGCTTGGAGCTGTACAACATCAACAGAACTCTAAGGGCCTTCATTGCAAACTCGATGAGGTTGTGGAGAACCACCCTTGAAGCCAATGGGAAGCCACTTGCCCAAGTATCCATCAAATGTGGCATATACCAAGGAGATGCACTGTCCCCACTGCTGTTCTGCATAGGTCTGAACCCCCTCAGCCAAATAATAAACAAGACTGGCTATGGATACCGACTCCGGAACGGGGCCACCATAAGTCACCTCCTCTACATGGATGACATCAAGCTGTACGCCAAGAGTGAGCGAGACATCGACTCGCTGATCCACACCACCAAGATCTACAGCTCAGACATCGGGATGTCATTCGGACTCGAGAAATGTGGGAGGATGGTGACAAAGAGAGGCAAGGTAATCCACACAGAAGGGGTCTCACTCCCAGAAGGAACAATAGCAGACATTGAGGACAATTACAAGTACCTTGGAATACCACAGGCAAACGGCAACCTTGAACAGGCAACAAGGAATGCGGCAACAGCCAAATACCTCCAACGAGTAAGGCAAGTCCTAAGAAGCCAGCTCAATGGCAAGAACAAATCCCGGGCAATAAACAGCTACGCTCTGCCAGTGATCAGATACCCTGCAGGAATAATAAGGTGGCCAAAGGAAGAGATACAGACCACAGATGTTAAGACACGAAAGCTCCTCACCATGCACGGAGGGTTCCACCCCAAATCCAGCACCCTGAGACTGTACGCTAGCCGCAAGGAAGGAGGCCGAGGACTAGTGAGCGTGAGAGCCACTATCCAGGATGAAACATCCAAGATCCATAAGTACATCAAGGAGAAGGCCCCGACAGATGACGTGCTGAGTAAATGTCTCAGGCAGTGGAGAACAGAGGATGAGATGCTGGAAGAGGGACCGTCATGGGAGGACAAGCCCTTGCACGGGATGTACCACCGGAACATAACTGAAGTGGCTGATCTCAACAAATCCTACCAATGGCTTGAAAGGGCTGGGCTGAAGGACAGCACAGAGGCACTCATCCTGGCTGCACAGGAGCAGGCCCTGAGCACCAGAGCCATAGAGGCCCAGATCTACCACACCAGACAAGACCCAAGGTGTAGACTGTGCAAAGAGGCCCCAGAGACGGTCCAGCACATAACTGCAGGGTGTAAGATGCTGGCAGGCAAAGCATACATGGAACGCCATAACCAAGTGGCTGGCATAGTATACAGGAACATCTGCGCGGAGTATGGACTGGAAACCCCAAGGTCAAAGTGGGAAACACCTCCCAAGGTGGTAGAGAACGAGCGAGCCAAGATCCTGTGGGACTTCCAGATCCAGACTGACAGAATGGTAATGGCGAACCAACCAGACATTGTGGTGGTGGATAAAGAGCAGAGGAAAGCCGTAGTGGTGGATGTGGCAATACCAAGCGATGGCAACATCAGGAAAAAGGAACATGAGAAACTAGAGAAATACCAAGGGCTCAGAGAAGAACTGGAGAAGGCTTGGAAGGTGAAGGCCACAGTGGTGCCTGTGGTGATCGGAGCACTAGGGGCTGTGACCCCCAAACTGGAGGAGTGGCTACGACAGATCCCTGGAAAAACATCCGAAATCTCAGTCCAGAAAAGTGCAATCCTAGGAACAGCAAGGATACTGCGCAGAACCCTCAAGCTCCCTGGCCTCTGGTAGAGGACCCGAGCTTGGAAAGTGGATGAGACCACCCGCGGAGGGTGAGAATAGAGTGTATATATATACACACACACACACTTGGGGTTTCCAGTCCATACTCCGCGCAGATGTTCCTGTATACTATGCCAGCCACTTGGTTATGGCGTTCCATGTATGCTTTGCCTGCCAGCATCTTACACCCTGCAGTTATGTGCTGGACCGTCTCTGGGGCCTCTTTGCACAGTCTACACCTTGGTTCTTGTCTGGTGTGGTAGATCTGGGCCTCTATGGCTCTGGTGCTCAGGGCCTGCTCCTGTGCAGCCAGGATGAGTGCCTCTGTGCTGTCCTTCAGCCCAGCCCTTTCAAGCCACTGGTAGGATTTGTTGAGATCAGCCACTTCAGTTATGTTCCGGTGGTACATCCCGTGCAAGGGCTTGTCCTCCCATGATGGTCCCTCTTCCAGCATCTCATCCTCTGTTCTCCACTGCCTGAGACATTCACTCAGCACGTCATCTGTCGGGGCCTTATCCTTGATGTACTTATGGATCTTGGATGTTTCATCCTGGATAGTGGCTCTCACGCTCACTAGTCCTCGGCCTCCTTCCTTACGGCTAGCGTACAGTCTCGGGGTGCTGGAATTGGGGTGGAACCCTCCGTGCATGGTGAGGAGCTTTCGTGTCTTAACATCTGTGGTCTGTATCTCTTCCTTTGGCCACCTTATTATTCCCGCAGGGTATCTGATCACTGGCAGAGCGTAGCTGTTTAATATATATATATATATATATATATATATATATATATATATATATATATATATATATATATATATATATATATATATATATATATGTGTGTCACTAGGGGCTGTGACCCCCAAACTGGAGGAGTGGCTACGACAGATCCCTGGAAAAACATTTGAAATCTCAGTCCAAAAAAGTGCAGTCCTAGGAACAGCAAGGATACTGCGCAGAACCCTCAAGCTCCCTGGCCTCTGGTAGAGGACCCGAGCTTGGAAAGTGGATGAGACCACCCGCGGAGGGTGAGAATAGAGTGTGTGTATATATATATATATATATATACATATATATAGGTGAAGGCCACAGTGGTGCCTGTGGTGATTGGAGCACTAGGGGCTGTGACCCCCAAACTGGAGGAGTGGCTACAACAGATCCCTGGAATAACATCCGACATCTCAGTCCAGAAAAGTGCAGTCCTAGGAACAGCAAGGATACTGCGCAGAACCCTCAAGCTTCCTGGCCTCTGGTAGAGGACCCGAGCTTGGAAAGTGGATGTGTCATGATCTGGCTTTGTGTTTCTAGTTGTTTCCTGTTTTATTTTGGTAGTCTCCTGGTTTCTGTTCCTGTTTTAGCTTTACTTCCGGTTTCTTGTCTTGTCACAGCTGTCCCTGCTCATTACCCACACCTGCACTCTGTTAGTCATCAAGTCACTGTGTATTTAACCACCACCTGTGTCCTTAGTTCCCTGCCAGATTGTCGTATTCGAGTTCCCTGAGTGTTCGTGTTTCTTGTGAGTTGAGCGTCCCTAGTCTCCTGAGTTCCCTGCGTGTTCGTGTTTTTCGTGTTTATTCCTGTTTGCACCACGTATCCTGCCTGACCCTGGAGTATCTACTGACCGTGAGTTTTTGCCTGTTCCCTGCCTGTACTTTTGTCGAGCCATTTCGTGTATGACCTGGACCGTCTGACCGTGCCTTAAGAATAAACCTTTCTGATCGTAATCCTGCCTCTGTGCTGTGCATGTGGGTTCGCCGCCTGCCCGAGTCCCTGACAGAACAATCTGGCCACACTTGGACCCAGCCAGCACTTAGCCTCCGGTCAGGTCAGTGACTGTTTTTTCCCCTTGTTTTTTACGGCAAATATAACTCCCCCGCGGAAGTATGGTTTCGGTTTCATCCTCTCCGCCTCGTCGGATCGTCGTGCCTGCACCAACCTGCCCAGCTCCATGGTTATTTCCCTGGGAGGATTTCCTGCTCTCACGCGGTCCTCAGCCTCCAGTTCAGCCGCGCGCTGCTCAGTCTCCAAGTCAGCCGCGCGCTGCTCAGTCTCCAGTTCAGCCGCGCGCTGCTCAGTCTCCAGTTCAGCCGCGCGCTGCTCAGTTTCCAGTTCAGCCGCGCGCTGCTCAGTCTCCAGATCAGCCGCGCGCTGCTCAGTCTCCAGATCAGCCGCGCGCTGCTCAGTCTCCAGTTCAGCCGCGCGCTGTTCAATCTCCAGCTCAATCGTGCTTTGCCCAGTCTCCAGCTCAATCGTGTTTTGCCCAGTCTCCTGCTCAATCGTGTTTTCCCCAGTCTCCAGCCCAAGCTCCAGACGCCGCGGCCCCGTTTCACCATGCGGATCCCGGTACAGAGGTCCGGTCCACACCGCGCCCAGCGCCTCAAACGACGGACAGTCGCAGCTGCTCCGGACGGCGACGGCGGCGGCGCGGGTCCAGGATCCCGGGTCCCGCGGTCTCGGTCATGGGGACCGAGCAGCCTTCTTCCCCGACAGAGGAGCCCCTTAATTCTCTGACTGACTGTGTCCCTCTGATAACAGGCATTCCAGACAGCGTCGCCCGACGGGTCCACCTCCTCTGCTCTCCTCCAGTTGCCTTTCTCTTCGCCCACCTCATGAACACCGCCAATTCGGCTACAGACCAGGGCGCGAGAGAACAACTGTTCGAGGAAGCAGCCGCTCTCGTCCGGAGGGAGCCTGTCCTGCGTGAGGCCCTGCAACTCCCGGGCCTGCAGCCAGCGGCCGCTTCATGTCCCACCTCTCAGTCAGGTCAGCCTCGCCATGCTCATGCCCTGGTGCAGCCCTGTCGCCTCCAGGCCCCAGCCCAGTCGAACCTAGTCCAGACCCCAGATCAGTCGTGTGTCGCCCAGACCCCAGATCAGCCGTGTGTCACCCAGACCCCAGATCAGCCGTGTGTCGCCCAGACCCCAGATCAGCCGTGTGTCGCCCAGACCCCAGATCAGCCGTGTGTCGCCCAGACCCCAGATCAGCCGTGTGTCGCCCAGACCCCAGATCAGCCGTGTGTCGCCCAGACCCCAGATCAGTCGTGTGTTGCCCAGACCCCAGTTCCGTCCTTGTCCCCGTCAGAGGGCACCGCCCGTCTGACGATTGTTAATCCCACCCAATCAGACCCGACGTCTTCCCCGTCGAGCTCGGCAGCTGTAAGCTGTCATGCCAGCTCCGGAGTTGACGCCGTTCCAGTCCCTGTCGGCCATGTTGCGGCCGTTCCAGCTCCTGTCGGCCATGTTGCGGCCGTTCTAGTTCCTGTCGGCTCCTCAGAGGAGGACGCCGTTCTAGTTCCTGTCGGCTCCTCAGAGGAGGACGCCGTTCCTGTTCCCGTCGGCCATATTGAGGCCGTTCTAGTTCCAGTTCCTGTCGGCTCCTCAGAGGAGGACGCCGTTCTAGTTCCTGTCGGCCAAGCAGAGGCCGTTCCAGTTCCTGTCGGCCATGTTGAGGTCGTTCCAGTTCCTGTCGGCCATGTTGCGGTCGTTCCAGTTCCTGTCGGCCATGTTGAGGTCGTTCCAGTTCCTGTCGGCCATGTTGAGGTCGTTCCAGTTCTTGTCGACCAAGTTGAGGTCGTTCCAGTTCCTGTTCCTGTCGGCCATGTTGAGGTCGTTCCAGTTCCTGTCCCTGTCGACCAAGTTGAGGTCGTTCCAGTTCCTGTTCTTGTCGGCCATGTTGAGGTCGTTCCAGTTCCTGTCGGCCATGTTGAGGTCGTTCCAGTTCCTGTTCCTGTCGGCCATGTTGAGGTCGTTCCAGTTCCTGTCCCTGTCGACCAAGTTGAGGTCGTTCCAGTTCCTGTCCCTGTCGACCATGTTGAGGTCGTTCCAGTTCCTGTCGGCCATGTTGAGGTCGTTCCAGTTCCTGTTCCTGTCGGCCATGTTGAGGTCGTTCCAGTTCCTGTCCCTGTCGACCAAGTTGAGGTCGTTCCAGTTCCTGTCCCTGTCGACCAAGTTGAGGTCGTTCCAGTTCCTGTTCCTGTCGGCCATGTTGAGGTCGTTCCAGTTCCTGTCCCTGTCGACCAAATTGAGGTCGTTCCAGTCCCTGTCCCTGCCGACCAAGTTGAGGTCGTTCCAGCTCCTGTCCCTGTCGACCAAGTTGAGGGCGTTCCCGTAGGCCAAGTAGAGGGCGTTCCCGTAGGCCAAGTAGAGGGCGTTCCTGTAGGCCAAGTAGAGGGCGTTCCCGTAGGCCAAGTAGAGGGCGTTCCCGTAGGCCAAGTAGAGGGCGTTCCCGTAGGCCAAGTAGAGGGCGTTCCCGTAGGCCAAGTTGAGGGCGTTCCCGTAGGCCAAGTTGAGGGCGTTCCCGTAGGCCAAGTAGAGGTCACCCCTGTCTCTGACCCTGTTCCTGTCGGCCCTGTAGCGGTCGTTCCATTCCCCGTTCCCGTCGGCCCTGTAGCGGTCGTTCCAGTCCCCGTCACCCTTGGAGCTGCAGCGCCCGCCGGCCTCCAGGAGGAGGTAGCACCTGCAGTTCCTGCGCACCTCCAGGAGGAGGTCGCGCCAGTGGCAGTTCCTGCGCACCTCCAGGAGGAGGTCGCGCTAGCCGTAGTTCCTGCGCACCTCCAGGAGGAGGTCGCGTCAGCCGCAGTTCCTGCGCACCTCCAGGAGGAGGTCGCGTCAGCCGCAGTTCTTGCGCGCCTCCAGGAGGAGGTCGCGCCAGCCGCAGTTCCTGCGCGCCTCCAGGAGGAGGTCGCGCCAGCCGCAGTTCCTGCGCGCCTCCAGGAGGAGGTCGCGCCAGCCGCAGTTCCTGCGCGCCTCTAGGAGGAGGTCGCGCCAGCCGCAGTTCCTGCGCGCCTCCAGGAGGAGGTCGCGCCAGCCGCAGTTCCTGCGCGCCTCCAGGAGGAGGTCGCGCCAGCCGCAGTTCCTGCGCGCCTCCAGGAGGAGGTCGCGCCAGCCGCAGTTCCTGCGCGCCTCCAGGAGGAGGTCGCGCCAGCCGCAGTTCCTGCGCGCCTCCAGGAGGAGGTCGCGCCAGCCGCAGTTCCGGCGGATCCCCAGGAGGGGGTCGCGCCCGTCGCAGTCCCGGCGGACCCCCAGGAGGGGGTCGCGCCCGTCGTAGTTCCTGCCGACCTCCAGGAGGGGGTCGCTCTCGCCGTAGTTCCTGCCGACCTCCAGGAGGGGGTCGCTCCCGCCGTAGTTCCTGCCGACCTCCAGGAGGGGGTCGCTCCCGTCGTAGTTCCTGTCGACCTCCAGGAGGGGGTCGCTCCCGTCGTAGTTCCTGCCGACCTCCAGGAGGGGGTCGCTCCCGCCGTAGTTCCTGCCGACCTCCAGGAGGGGGTCGCTCCCGTCGTAGTTCCTGCCGACCTCCAGGAGGGGGTCGCTCCCGCCGTAGTTCCTGTCGACCTCCAGGAGGGGGTCGCTCCCGTCGTAGTTCCTGCCGACCTCCAGGAGGGGGTCGCTCCCGTCGTAGTTCCTGTCGACCTCCAGGAGGGGGTCGCTCCCGTCGTAGTTCCTGCCGACCTCCAGGAGGGGGTCGCTCCCGTCGTAGTTCCTGCCGACCTCCAGGAGGGGGTCGCTCCCGTCCCGGCTCCGGCCGCACCAGCGTCGGTTCCTGGCGGTCCGGCTCAGGCCGCACCAGCATCGGTTCCTGGCGGCCCGGCTCAGGCCGCACCTGCATCGGTTCCTGGCGGTCCGGCTCAGGCCGCACCTGCATCGGTTCCTGGCGGCCCGGCTCCGGCCGCACCTGCATCGGTTCCTGGCGGCCCGGCTCCGGCCGCACCTGCATCGGTTCCTGGCGGCCCGGCTCCGGCCACACCTGCATCGGGTCCTGTCTCTCGTCGCGGTGGTCCAAGGAGGACGCCGCTGGTTCCTGTCTCTCGTCGCGGTGGTCCAAGGAGGACGCCGCTGGTTCCTGTCTCTCGTCGCGGTGGTCCAAGGAGGACGCCGCTGGTTCCTGTTTCTCGTCGCGGTGGTCCAAGGAGGACGCCGCTGGTTCCCGGCTCTCGTCGCGGTGGTCCAAGGAGGACGCCGCTGGTTCCCGTCTCTCGTCGCGGTGGTCCAAGGAGGACGTCGCTGGTTCCCGCCTCTCGTCGCGGTGGTCCAGGGAGGACGCCGCTGGTCCCTGCCTCGTCCTTGTCTCGGCCGCCGGACTGGTGGCCTTGCCCTCGGCGCCTCCTGCTGCCCGGATGGCGCTGCCTCCTGCGGCGACGCCCGCCTCGACTCCTCGGCCCTTCGGATCGGCGTCCGCCTGGAGGACGTTGCCATTCGGGGTGGCCCCCGGGGACATCGGTCCAGCCCAAGGGCACTGGGAGTGCCACCCTGGCTCAGCGGCTGCTGGGCTGGGTCTCGCCACGCCATCACCCTCCGTGAGGGAATCCCTGAACTTCGTGTCTTCCCTGTTCGTGGACTTTGTTGTGGACTATTGTTTTGGCCCTCCCCCGGTCCTCCCTCCACCCACCCTGCTCATGTACCTTGAGGGGTAGGGATTCGGTCCCTCCGCCTGGGACCACCCTCCGCCCGCCCTGGTTTGGGGGGGGGGCTTCCGTAGGCGCCGTGGAAGGCGCCATAGGGGGGGGGGTACTGTCATGATCTGGCTTTGTGTTTCTAGTTGTTTCCTGTTTTATTTTGGTAGTCTCCTGGTTTCTGTTCCTGTTTTAGCTTTACTTCCGGTTTCTTGTCTTGTCACAGCTGTCCCTGCTCATTACCCACACCTGCACTCTGTTAGTCATCAAGTCACTGTGTATTTAACCACCACCTGTGTCCTTAGTTCCCTGCCAGATTGTCGTATTCGAGTTCCCTGAGTGTTCGTGTTTCTTGTGAGTTGAGCGTCCCTAGTCTCCTGAGTTCCCTGCGTGTTCGTGTTTTTCGTGTTTATTCCTGTTTGCACCACGTATCCTGCCTGACCCTGGAGTATCTACTGACCGTGAGTTTTTGCCTGTTCCCTGCCTGTACTTTTGTCGAGCCATTTCGTGTATGACCTGGACCGTCTGACCGTGCCTTAAGAATAAACCTTTCTGATCGTAATCCTGCCTCTGTGCTGTGCATGTGGGTTCGCCGCCTGCCCGAGTCCCTGACAGGATGAGACCACCCGCGTGGGGTGAGAAGGGAGTTTTTTTTTTTTTTATATATATATGTATGACTTGGTGCTCCTTCCTCTCTGATAGTCAGACACCAGCATCTCGTCACACACAGCGACAGGGATAAGATGGTTCATGCAGTCTGATTGGTTGTGCACGATCAACATCCATGCTTTTTATTTGCTTTCCCCATTATTTTTATTTTCCTTTATTTTTATAATAAATCACACAAAAGACAACTCTCTCATCTGCCTCTTAATGGGAAATTTCTACCACAGCTCCTCATGTTCTCCCTGTGTCTGTGTGGGTTCTGTTCTGGTTCTGCAGCTTCCTGCCACAGTCCAAAGACTTGAAGTTCTGCTGCTTAGCTGCTGACTCTGAGCTTCCATAGGTCTGATTGTCTGTCTCTGTGTGTTGGACCTGTGATGGACTGGTGACCGGTCCAGACTGGACCCTGCCTCCTGCTGAGTGACAGCGGGGAACAGCTCCAGAACCATACAGACCCAAACAGGACAGGATGCAGATGAACCACTGTGAAAACCACGACTGGACTTTTAGACTTGGACCAGTTCTGGTTGTTTAATTAGTTCGTTATGAAAGAACCGAAAGATTTTTATCCCTAAGAAACAATGTGGGTTCAACATTTAAAGAATATTGTTTTATATTGTTGGTTGTGTTTTAATGCTCATTAAGTAGAACCAAAGTGATTAAACTATACAGTAAGTGAACAAAAACCAAACCACTAACTCTCAGAAGTGAAACCTGCTGTTTCCCTGAAGCAGAACCACAGTCAGAACCTAGAACCTAGAACAGTAACAGTCAGTGAACTGACCTCAGAGTCTCCAGTCGACAGTGACGACTCTCCAGAAAACCACACAGATGCTTCACTCCTGAATCCTGCAGGTTGTTGTAGCTCAGGTCCAGTTGTGTCAGATGTGACGGGTTGGACTTCAGAGCTGAGACCAGAGAATCACAGCTGATCTCTGACAAACTGCAGCGATTCAATCTGAAAAAACAATCAAAGATGAAACAGTAGAAAAACAGTCAGTTTAAACCATTCAGTGTCTCATCGTGTGTTTGGAGCTGTAGATGCTTCAGAAAGTACAGTAAAGGTTTTGAACCGAGAAGGTCCAAACATCAGAACCAACAGGATGCAGGTTAAAACAGTAACAAAGACTCATTAACATTAATGACAACACGCTGCTGCTTCAGCTCAGACGTCGTGACTTCACTTCTTCAACTCTGCAGCTCCACCACTGGTTCCATCTGGACTCACTCATGTTGTACTGACACATTTATGTGAGTTTCTACTAAAGATCCTCATGAGTCCGACTCAGGTTCTGGACACGTGACATGTTTATAGAAACATACAGAAAATGAATGACACACAGAATTAAAACATGGAGTCTGACCTCAGAGTCTCCAGTCGACAGCGACGACTCTCCAGAAAACCACACAGACGCTTCACTCCTGAATCCTGCAGGTTGTTTCCACTCAGGTCCAGTTGTGTCAAATGTGACTGGTTGGACTTCAGAGCTGAGACCAGAGAATCACAGCTGATCTCTGACAACCTGCAGCCACTCAGTCTGAATAAAGATTCATAGATGAAACAGTAGAAAACACAGTTAGTTAAAACCAATTAAAACAACTGCCCCTTCGTGTCACACTCGTTTTGTTTTGTTTCCTCCCTTCTGTTGAGATCATTTCCTGTGTGTTGCCAGGTCTGAAGGATTTGAATCACCTGTTTAGGACTTGGTTGCCCATTGTAAAGGAGCATATTTACTAAATAGTGATGGGTAGATGAGGCGTCATGAAGCGTTTCAACACATTGCAAAACTGTAACGATACTGTGTCATTGAATACTGACACCTGCTGGACCTAAAAAATCCCCACAGTCAACCAAGTTGACAGACTCAGCTGACACTGACTGATGACCTAGTACATACAATAATATAATTTAAGTCATTTTTATAGTATTATTTCATATCTTCATTTGAATTTAAAATTGATATTTTTAGATACAGTTGATGTATCATAACGTGAAAATCTAAGTGAACATGAGAATGAGGATGCTTTTTTTTATAAATTATTACAGTTATTATTAAAAAAATGTTTTTCCAACATTTTAAAATCGAGTCTGCTGAGCTTTTTTGATACAACTTCTCCAGGTGTAGAAAAGACCCGTTCACATGACACAAATCAGGCTGGTGTGCAGAGACATTATAAGGAAAGGAAGAGGTTGTCTTTTGGTTGTATCTCATAGAATCCTGGGACCTGGCCAGGTATCTCTGCACTATAGAAGTTTTTCAGACTCAAAATCCAATTCACAATACATTTGTCAATTGGCAATTCAATATGCAATATTGTCGTTCAATTTGAAAATGCATTTTGTATTTGGCAATTCAATAATAAAAGTGGCAATTCAATTCCCAGTTTTATTAATTAAAAGTTTAAATAGAAACTTATAAATAAATATAAATTGCATTTCGTTTCGTCATGTTTTTTGTAGTCTTTATTCAAAAGGCAATGCATTTTGCAATTGACAATCAATATGCTATTTGGACATTTTATTTGAAAATGCATTCAAATATGCATTTATAAAATTTATAAATATTGCTGAAGTGGGTGCACACCGCTGCTGTAAAGACGGTTCCGGCTGGGGATCATTTGTGCGTCCAACCACCCGCTTCGGATGTTATCGTCCAACTACAGACGCACAGTCTGCCCGCAGTCTACTGACGGCCTCATTGCAGTTAGAGGAACTGCGGAACCAGAGTGATTTAAATCTGGGCTCTAGAAGTGTTGCTGGGGTCAATACATTGTAAGGTGGTTTGATTTAAATAGGAAAGTTCTGTCGAATCTGCATAAAATAATATGATTAGTAAACTAAGAGTCACTTTGAAATTAATCTGAATTTAGATAGATGCAGTGAAAACTTTTTTTTTAATAATTAATTATTTTATTAATACACTTTCACTTAAAATAAAATAAAACATTATTTACCAATATGAGAAGAATTATAGATGACTTTGACGATGAACGACAAACGCTCATGGATTCCTTTTGGCAGATGCAGCCCGACACATGCGCTTCCTTATAAACACAGTTTGGGCCTCAGACAGTGACTGATACAGGAACTGTATCGGTTGACTTTGGACAGTTGACTTGATACGCGCACCGACACGGGGTTTCGCTCTATGAGCTCGACACATGCGCCGACGCATCGGTGTGACAGGTGTCGTGCCAAAAAGTGACTCGTTAAGGCGTTTAGCTCGGTTTGTGTAGGACTACAGCTTCTTATTTCGGTTTCAAACGGCCATAACTTGTAAATATTATCCGCTGCACGTTTTCTAGTAGACGTAGTAACGTCACGTCTTTTAGATTTTGTGTAAACGACGGAAATAATCATCGTAATTCTCTTTTCAGCGATCCTAGATCGTGACTGTTTAACTCAATGTATGACATGACGCTAGGACTCAGCTTTACGACCCAATGTTGCTGCAACATGTTTGTTCTTCACATTTTGTGTCTGATTGAAACTGCACGGGTGACCATCGAGTTGTTTCACCACTTTTAACTTCCTGTATGGGACCAGTTAAACCAGTAAGATGCTTTCATGTTTTCCCGTGATTATTAGAGGCAAAGGTTTTGGTCAGAAGCTTAATTCTGCCTTATTTTAGGTAGACTGAGCTCTGCTTTGTTATATTTACAGATTTAATACGCATCCAGTCCATCTGATCTTATCAATATATGTTTAATGAAAGCTTCTTTCTCCTTTATTTTAAGTTCATTGAGCTCTGCTGGGTTATATTAACAGATTTAATGACCATCCAGCTCACTTGACCACCATCTGTACCTGTCTGAGGCCAGTACAACCAGTAAGATGCTGTTTCCACATTGCCAAAAAGTGATTCATGCCAATATGTTATCACAAGAAGCTTAGTTTTGCCTAATTTCGAGTCCATGGAGCTCTTCTTGTTCATATTAGCACATTTAATGCATGTTTTTGTTTTTACATTACTCAACAACAATAGTCAGTTAGTGTAGCGTAATATTGTTAACTTCATATAGAGGACCTGGCTAACCTGTGCCACATCTATGGGGAGCAGGCAGGTGA